>NC_141551.1:34342500-34642500 GCF_021556685.1 Rattus norvegicus | reverse complement strand
AAGAAAGCCATCCATGATCCACTCCCTGATTCTCAATCTCAGCCTGGCTGACATCTCTCTCCTGCTCTTTTCTGCACCTGTCCGAGCTACGGCATACGTCAAAGGTGTTTGGGATCTAGGCTGGTTTGTCTGCAAGTCCTCTGACTGGTTCACCCACATGTGCATGGCAGCCAAGAGCTTGACATTTGTTGTAGTAGCCAAGGTGTGCTTCATGTACGCAAGTGACCCAGCCAAGCCAGTGGGTACCCACAACTGCACCATCTGGTCACTGCTGGGAGCCATCTGGGTGGTAGCCAGCCTACTTCCCCTGCCAGAATGGTTCTTTAGCACCACCAGACATCACGCAGGTGTGGAAATGTGCCTCGTGGATGTGCCAGCTGTAGCAGCAGAATTCATGTCACTGTTCGGTAAGCTCTACCCTCTGCTGGTGTTTTGCCTTCCTTTACTTTTGGCTGGCTTTTATTTCTGGCGAGCTTATAACCAATGCAAAATACGCTGTGCGAAAACTCAAAATCTTAGGAACCAGATGCGTTCAAAACAACTCACGGTGATGCTGCTGAGTACTGCCGTCACCTCTGCTCTTCTGTGGCTCCCCGAATGGATAGCCTGGCTGTGGGTTTGGCATCTGAAGGCTGGAGGTCCAATGCCACCGCAGGGTTTTATAGCCCTGTCTCAAGTCCTGATGTTTTCCATCTCCACAGTGAATCCTCTCATATTTCTAATGATGTCTGAAGAGTTCAAGGCAGGCTTGAAAGGCATATGGAAATGGATGATAACCAGAAAGCCTGTAGTTACCTCAGAGGTTCAGGAGGTACCAGCTGGAAACATTGAGACCCTTCCTGGTAAGGCTCCATCTCCAGAGACCCAAACATGCATTCCAGACACAGACAGATGTGGCTCTCCTGACTCCAGCAAAGAGACAACTGACAAGGTGATGGTTCCCATCCTCCCTGATGTTGAGCAGTTTTGGCACGAGAGGGATGTTGGCCCTTCGGCACAAGACAATGACCCTATACCCTGGGAACATGAAGGCCAAGAGACAAAGGGCTGCAATTAGCAGACTTATGTTTCAAAGAAAAACAAATTGTTTTTACTGTATTTACTTGTACTGCTGGTTAGCAATATTGGTGACGTAAATTGCCATTAGATATTGCAAGATTTCTTTACTTTCAAACTATAAAATCTGGTAAGTAGAATGGAATGTAGTAATTATGCTTCAGAATTAATCTCTGTCTTAAAGAAATCACTTTTAGTGTTATGTAAAGCTAACTATTTCAAAGTGATTATAGGGCTCAGTGACTTTCCCCCCAGGGTATCTCCTAGACACAGCCCTGTGATGCACTGGCTGGAATAGTTTATCAGACTGAGCCCAAGTACTCTGCTTCTTCCTGAAACTGCTACTCTCAATGTCCCAACAAGTTATATTTCACCTAAGCAAAGCTCAAAATCTACATCTCCTTTGGTTTTTGAAAACTGTAAACTTCACTTGTAAAGTCTCTTCACTTGCTTAATAAATGTTAATTTACTTGACAAAAAATTCATAGAATTTCCTGAAGTAAAATTTACAGAACAATGAATACTTTCTTCTATTCTGCACTAGTTTCAAAGCATAGCTATATGGGGCCCACACTGGAGTAGATCAAGTTCAACAGTATAAAAGCTGTGTCAATCTTTAAAAATCCACCTGAGTGGGTTTTTATTCAACTATTGATTAAAGACAAGTATAAAGAAGAATGATGGGGACTTTTCTTGTATCAACAAACTTGAACACCCTCAACTTTTAAAATATTTGCAGGGTTCTATGGTATAAAAACAATCAGACATAACAAAGTGTGGAAAAGCACACAGACAACAGAGCCCAGCAGACAGCTAACACAAGATTTAGCTAAGAACAGAATAATCACAAGGACAAGTGCAACCACAATAAGTTAAAGCTTTTTTATAGTGCCTAGATGTGGAGAATTTGACAGCGGAATACAGCACACCAATAAAATGTGAGCATGCATTTCTCTCCCCTCCTGAGCATAAAAGGCATTACATACACTCAGGATTCCTAACTACTTCACTAATGGTATTCTGGGAATTTCCACTGCTCGGGTAAGGAAAATGCCTCTAACAAAGCAATGGAGAAGGCTGGAGAATATTCTGTAGGGTACAAAGAACCGCCATTTATAATGCTCAATCTTGGGATTATTTTATGATAAGAGATTGTGGCTTTCTTCTTAACAGAGGCCACAGCTGTCTTGTTCTTTGTTTTGCTAGAAACTGCATTTGAAGATCTCACATTCAAATAAAATTGTTTAGCCCAAGAATCCAAAATAACTGCTTTGTTGAATCTAGTTACATGAGGGTTTGCCACTGACCCTGAAAATCAGAGGAAGCAAGCTTTTGTTTCATATACACACACAGTAAGTACAGTGTAAGCTTCCAGTATATGACATCTTGTAAAGAAAGAAAAGCAATACTTTATTTCTGATTATAAAGACAATGCTGTTTGTGTCTGGAATCATCCTCTCAAAACCACTGCTCAGAACAAGAGGGTTTTATGAGGTGACAATGTTCCAGGTTTCTGGGTAAGCTGCAGATACCAGAACAACACATTATAACAAACCATTCATGAAGAACATGGGAGTCGGGTTAGAGAGATGACTCAGCGGTTAAGAGCACTGAATGCTCTTCCAAAGGTCCTGAGTTCAATTCCCAGCAATCACATGGTGGCTCATGACCATCTGTAACTGGGATCAGATGCCCTCTTCTGGTGTGTCTGAAGACAGTGACAGTGTACTCAAATACATTAGAAAAAAAAATTTAAAAAAAGAAAGAACATGAGAGGCCTGATCTGATCGATCTCCTTAAAATCTGCAAGGGAAAAGTTGACTCACGCCTAGGAACAATCCCACAGACAATTGATGTCAAATTTCTGCACTCTTTTTTCCTATGACGAGATGCAGTGAGCATGCAGACACTACCATGTGGAACTCAGAATAATAAAAGGTTTTAGGGAGGTCAGAAAGCTTCCAATTTGACTCCTTTATAAAAGTAAATGTGTAAGTGGTGGTGGGAGGATATGAATAATGTTTACAACTTTCACAGCTTTCAACCCTAGTCTGCTCCATTAATACCAGTCTTGACACGTAGCTTCAACTACATGTAATTGTACTAATTAAGTAGTAAGGCTATGGAAGTTATAGGTAACAAATACAGGTCAGCTGACAGTCCTCTTTCTAGGCTCTGTTGCCATCATAGTGGGTGGGAGACAATGGGGAAAACTAACACCTATACTTATGTGGCACTTCGCTGCTGGCAACCTGTGAGAACAGGATTTATACACACTCACACCCCACGCACTGGGAGGGGGTAAAGCCAGAGAAACTTAACTGAATGTTAGAGAAAGTGTTAGAGGGTGTTTGGGCATAGTAGAAAGGATGCCCAAAAGGCACAAAACTTTGAAATGTTAGAAAGAGAACTAGGAAAACGAATTATAATATTTTTGCTATTAGACAGCATTAAGACTGACTATACACACATATAAACATACACACACATACAGGCACACAAAAGAAAGGGAGAATAGGCTTTCTAAAAAATGTATCTTTTATATTAGAAATACATTATAGTCAAGCCTTTAAAAACTATATTCTAAGATTCAGTTGCCTCAAATTATCACATGCTTTTTTTCAAAAAATAAAACAAAACAAAAACCAACGAACCAAACGAGCAAGCAAGCAAGCAAGCAAGCAAACAAACAAACAAAAAAACATGTCTAAGGGTTTTTAAAAAATATATTGTGTAACAATAATCATTTACAATCCACATATATAAAAGGGTTGGTTTATTGTAGTTCAAATACATAAATTCAACATTCAAACATCTTAAAATTAAACTTTTTAGAAACAAAAGTTCAAACATTCAAACAGAAGTAGTTTCCAGGGAACGCCCAGAAAGGGAGTTTTGTTGTCTAATTGAGAATATTGGTAGAGATCATTCAGTGGAGAATAAAGAATGTTTAAACCAGGATTCCATTCTGGCCAACATGTTATTTATGAATGTGGTTCATACCTGAGAAGAAATTACTAAATACATCTTCTCCTGGGCTAAACAAGACTTGGCCTATAACCAAGAGGGGGAGAATCAAAGCTTACATGAACAAACACAACTAAACTGTGCTTCAGAGACAAAGGTAAAAGTGTGTCCGTTATAATATTCATAGTCTCTGGAAGAATCCAATTCAGTGTTTCCTCTTTTACCCGCTTAAAAAACAAAATCAAAAACAGACTCCAACTTCAGTTTTCCTGGAGTCTGTGCTATTTCCAAGCTCCTACCACAAATTCTCCTGTCTTGCTGAGTAACACTGCTAGTAAAAATATCACCAAGTCACTGGCTTCCACACCTTAGAAAAGGATGATTTTTTTAGCTTCAAGATTTTAAATTTACTAGAGACAGTCTATATTTGAGTATGTATGTCAGTCATGCCACACAAAGAAAAGCATTAAATATTTTCAAAGTGTTCTGTTCAGAGACTGCCCGCAATTGCTTCTCCTTCTGTCATCAGGTGGTTTTGCAATAGGTTGACTAATGCACATATATGTAAAAACCTGAAAATTTGGCTCATGCAAGCATTTTCAATTAACAGCAACCCCCAGGGAAGGGCATTTAGAATTATTTTGTTGATCGTCTAGTGGGCTCTGATGCTGTGGGAGGTGGAGGTGGACCTCGGCGATCCAGGTCATCAACATATGCCACGATGAGTTTCCTCCTCTCCTCTGGTACACAGTCCAGTACTAGATACCGTTTGTCATTCTGCAAAATTTTTTCTACATCTTTCAGGTGCTGATCAGATTCTTGGATTAGCTTTTTGGATCTGAAATAAGAAAGAAGCACAAGCATTACCGACTGCTGTCCGCTGGTTTCAGCAATGAGCTGGAAATGTCCGTCTAGTTCCTAATTGTGTTTCCACTTTTAAAGAAAAATTTCACTGCAGCAGTCACCTTTGTAAATCGCCTCAGCAAAGACTCCAGGGAGTGAAAGGGCCTCAGAAGCTGAATTACCCTCCCACCCCTACTGGTGGTCCCTCCAGATCAGGGCTGAGGGTGGGTAGGTAAATCTTGCCCGTGCTGTACCTGTTCTGTGGATGAACAGAGGACTTCAGTCTGCGGGGCTGCCAATCCCAGCATCTTTCACAAGCTTTCACTTTCACATCTTTCACTAAATTAACTATAAAAATGTAGAAAGAAGTCTTACTTCACATCTAATTTAAAAGCCCAAGCTGATGCAAAACATTAAGGACCCTGACCAAAAAATCCAAATGACAAAACACCTACGAAGCACACCCTCAGCACTATCTATCCTCCCGTGCACCCTTCCTTCCTTCCTTTCCTGCCTTTCCTTCCTTCCTTCCTGCCTTCCTTCCTCTCAGTCATCTTTTAAAGGAGGACATGCTGGTGCATGAAGCATAACTGGTTTCCTGCACACCACACAGACTGTAGGCCATGCCAACCTGTTTTCCTGGTGAAAGGTTACAAGTGGTGACGGGTGTGCTATAACAAAACCTCCTTTTAAGGGCTCTTGATTTTTATTTAATCTTTAAAAAAAAAATAAGTATATATAGCAACTCCTTTTCTGATGGAGGAAAATTATTTCTCTGCCTAAGAAGATGAATTCAGGCATTCATGTCTAACCCCACTCAGCAGTCTTCAGAGGAGGCAAAGTTAAGTTATAGTGAAGAATTAAAGTTTCTTTGTGAATTACAATTCTTAAAGAGTTGAGGGTCCTCAAAAAGGAAAAAAAAAAGCAGTGAAGTAAAAATAAAAGTGTATTTTAAAAATTGGATGTACATAACACAAAATGAGAATTGACATCTGGGCCCTTTCTTTAAAAGAAAAAAAAAAAAAAGGTACTGTGGAGTGGCCTGTATCTGCCCTTGAGGAAAGCTGGCATCTTCTGACTCCTCCTAAAATTAACAATGTCAGCATGTGTGTGAGTGCAAGTATGCTCTGGCCATTAGAGTTCAGGCTAGGAGACAGGAGCTGCCAGTGGGACACCGGACTGCACCTACCTGTACGTAATGAATTTGGTCTCTTTCAAAAGTGTCCTGAAGTCAGCTTTGGCAGTGATGTATTTGTCTCTGATGTATTCTTCAAACTCCCTTTGTTTTTTCTGCAGGGATGGGAAAAAATAAGATTAAAGGGAAGCCCACAAACTCTAAAACAACTTCTTTATTAAAGTCGCAAACCGTGAGTCCTGTAATAAAATTCTAAATAGAAAAAGACAAGGCAAGGATATGTCCTTCTTTCTGTAAAACTTACTGTAGTGTATAACATGCAAAGTACATCTTTAAGGAAAAGAAAGAAAATATGGACTATTCTAGCTGAATATGAAAGTTTGCTATGTGCACTCCACTGCTCAGTGGGTTACAGGGTCAGCTCCTCCAGTCTCCATAATGTCCTCGGGAGGAAGGCACAATGGAAACGAGAAACTAAGGATCAGGTACTTACTTCCTACAGAGCATATATCTTCAAACATAAAGACAGCAAGCAATGAGACACAGGTATGGACATACCAAGCAAGTACGTACATACTGAGCATTTAGCTTCCTGGTAAAAAAGTGGTAATGACTGCTACCTATACGGACCTTGCTATCAGTTCCCTAGAAGCAGTCAGGTAAATTAGAAACTGACAGTGGGCCTCCTAGCTATCAGTCTACCATTCTTTCCCAGTCATACATATTTTGTAGTTCACACATTAAAACTTCAGCTAAATAAGAGTTGAGTGAGGTCTGAGAAAAGTAGTTTTATGGGCTTTTCAATGTCAGACCTAGAGATGCCCCATCAGTGACAAAATAAGAAGCAAAAGCCAAAGGTATTAATATTAGATATTAAGTAAATTTGTTTCCTACACAAAAGTCAGAGCACAAGAAACGGACTCTACTTTTAAAATCTCATGCATCAAAAGACTCTGCTACTCTAAAGTCTCCGCTCTAAGAACTCAGGACTCTCACAGGTTTGCCAGCATGGCTTAACAGACTATAGCTTAATTCAATTGGTAAAATCCTTAAACACAAACCCAACCCTTAAAATTCTGAGCTTTAGATTACTACTTTCTTATTACTACAAAGAGCACAATTTTTAAAAATATGTTCTTAAAAGCCAGACGTGGTGATGGCCGCCTTCAATCCCAGCACTAGAAAAGCACAGGTAGATGGATATCTATGAATTCAAGGCCAGTCTGGTTTACAAATCAGGTTCCAGGACAGCCAGGGCACTTACAGAGAATGCTGTCTTGAAAAACAAAACAAAATGTACTTAAAATCCTGGTTTACATTCATATACTTTACTGTAATTCACTTAAAATGACCAGTTTCTTGGTGGTCAAGCAAGTCCTAGTGAGGATTATGCACCTTCGAATATTCATAAACTTCAAAGCACAGTAGTGCACATATGCATGTACTTAGTACTCTAGGCTAAGGCAGGAGGTTTATTAGGAGGACAACCAATACTACATAGTTTGTTTCATGTCTACCTGGGCTCCATAGGAAATAGAACAAATCCTCTTACCCTGTCACTGGAGGAGAACTTAATGCAGCGAGGATCTTCCTTAATTATTTTCTTCACTTCTTTCCACGTGGATGTTAAGGTAATCTTTCAAAACACAAGTGAAGAAAAACCATAAATACAGTTCCCTTTTATGCAGGGAGTCAAACAGCAGCACATACGTTACATAATAGTACACACTGACCTGCAATCTCTTGTAATGCCCAAGCGTAACTGGACTAGTTAGGGACAGGGAGCGGCTTTAATGCAATTTCTTTTTGCTGGCTTGTCACAAGTTATTTTCATGGCCATACTTTCAAGGTGGCCTAAGACAATCGCCTGCAAACCCTGTATTTACATGGGCAAACATCATAACTTCTGAAGAAACCATCACCAAAAAAGAGCAAATAAAGAGGAACAAACCCTGGATAACAAAGCAATAACCGCCAGGTAAGGGCTACAGCACCACACTGCGAACGGAGGGAGAGGAGGACAGCCCACTGATAACGTGCAGCTAAGGGCAGTCACAGCTGCAAAAAGAACTAGGTCCTGACTAGGGAGAACACCGTGACATGTTTAAACAGGGGAAAAAAAATCAGAAGAGGATGTCATAAAACCTAAAAATTTAAATAACAGGTCTAAACAAGACACTAAAATTTATGTCAGTACTTTTACATCAAACAGAAGATGAAATGAAGACTGCAGAAGATGAAAGGTAGGGACAACAGGAGACTCTCACCGCGGAAGTCTCATCCAGAAGCTGCCTAAAGTGCTCCCTTTTCTTTTTGGTAAGCGCTTCAATATGTTCATTAAAGAGTTTCTCTTTCTCCTCTCTTTCCAATAAGGAACCAGACTCCCAACGGTGGTCCTTCCGGAGGGTCCTCCTAGTATCAGACCAGGACACATCTGAAGAACGTACCTAAAAAAAGTTTTAAAAATTAAAAAAAAAATAAAAAAGGAACCAAGTGGATTTTGCATATCCCACAATAGAAGCTCAACATTATAGTCAGGAGGTAGTTACATTCAGAAACTGAAAAATATTTCCTGAAAAATAGATCCCTTCAACTAGACTACCTCATAAATAAATTCTATGTTAAAAGACAAGACCACTTTAAGTATAACTTTCAGTAAGTAAGTTTCTTAAGGACACAAAATCACCATCAAGTTAACCAACCACTAAGCAACGCTCATTTCCAGTATCTTAGGTGAAAGTCTGCGGTAATACCATTGCAGTTCCTAAGTCTCCTACAACTACTTTAGAATAGAAACCGTCAACTCACAGTGATCAGTTACCTGGTAATAAATACCCACTCAGGCTTGGGCAAGTCGACAAAGATGAGCAGTAGATTATCTTCCACCAGTCACAATCCATAAGAGGTTTAAACTGCACTTTGTATCTCTAAATCCTGTGCCATTTTAATGCTAATTTTGTCTTCTTTTAGCACTAAATATCTTCTCCCCAAACACAGTAAGACAAACTTTGTTTTGCAAGATGATTCAGTAAGTAAAAGGCACATGTAGCCAGGCTCAATGACCTGACTGTAGTCCCAGGAACCCATATGGTAGAAGGAGAGAACAGACTCCTGGAAGTTGTCCTCTGAAGTCTACATATAATGCACAGCCCAAGGCCATACACACATTCTTACATAAATGAGTCAGTGAGTGAAACAAAGTAATTTTTATAAATTCAATAGACTGGATATGTGGGGAATGTAAAGACCCCACTACGATGAGTTATAGTTCCAAAAGTGAGAAGGTAAACATTTTTCTTCTACAACATAAGGTTTTATGATATCTACCCCCAGCCCTCTTTCTCATCTAAGCAGGAAGGGAAGAGTTTAAAATGTCTCTAGTTGCTGATGGCTTGATTTTTATATATTAAAAAAAAAAAAAAATCAAAGGCTCCACCTAAACACTATTAGAAACAATAACTTTATTAAGTTTAAAAGGGTACACGTAAGAGTCACCACAGAAATGTTTGAGAACAATCTCACAAGCCTTAACAGTACCAATACCCCCCCATCAAAAGATAGTATAAATTTAAGCAAGGAATAAATTGTGTGCATGCTAAAAACTATTAAGCATTGATAAAAACTGAATAAAGTGCAAACAATGTGAATGATATTGTGTGCCCACTGCTTACACTAACTTTGAAAAAAAAAAAGAAAGACAGGGCACATCACAGATCTGGCTGGCAATTAAAAGCACTAAAAGTTGTCACACTACAGACAATGATGACAGGAAATGGGAGAGGATGAAAAGACAGAAAGAGAGGAAAGAAGAAAATATACAAATACAGAATTTCTTTAACATCTAACAAACATCTAAATACGTGCTTGTCATTGGAACTACAATTATTTCTTTCAAAGCGCACACTTGTATTTTCCACAGGGCAATGTTGTGTTACAGTGGTGTGTGTTGAACACCAAGGTGTAGCTGCAGGCGACCTCAAAGGGAGGTCCAGTGTGCACTCTTCAAGACTGAGAACCATGTCACTGCAGTGGGAAGGTGAGTAGCTGCCAGATGGTTCCATGTTCAACAAAGCTGCACAGCAAGGACTGAGGAGAGCAGGCGGACAGATAAAGTGAAGCAGGGACTAATGAATGGTCTTTACTTCATCCAAGGCCCTAAACTCGGTGTGGTGGTGAACTCATGAAGGCGAGAGAATCAGCACCAGAGGCCAGCCCAACCAACAAAAGAAAACCATACCTCAGAGCAAACAAACAAAGGAATTGACTTTTAAACTAAAATAAAAGCAACAAAAGGGTTGAATATGACTGGCACACAACTGCTGGGTGTTTTGGAGAACCTTCACCTTGTTCAAGTAAACAGGAGAGACAAAATGAAGTCTGCTGTTCTCCAAAATCACTGCAACTGTTTTCTCTGTAATGAGAATAAGACTTAGGGAAATGTCAGGAAGGAGATTTCAAATTACTGAATATGTCCAGAATGCAGAGCCCCACAACCCCCAAAGTAGTAGAAAGAAGAGAAAAAAAACCTTAAGAAAGCCTTTAGAGTCATTCATTGTCTCTTGTCAGTACCCTCCAGAACACCCAGCAGTATCTCATACCATCTACAGGGAAACAACTGATCATCACAGTGATGACTTTAAGCAGATGTTTTCAGCCTGTGGGTGAGAATCCACTAATACCAAGAACTCAATTTTTAAATGCTCTAGAAATAACAAGTTATGTCATAATTAATTCACAGAACATACACATAAAATAGACTCCCAAAGTCCAGTATTCAGAGGAAGAAATGTACCATGTCAGACAGAAGAGCCTTGAAATTCTGGATAGCTTCTTCTCGTTTGTGCTGCTCTCTCTCTCGATCAATTTCTTTAGTTTGCTCAGAACGTGCCTTTTGAACTTCTCTTTCACGTTCTCGAAGGCTTGCCTCAATGCGGGCTTGTCTCTCCAGCTCTTTTTCTTTTTCTGAGTCTAAATTCTGTAAAAATAAAATTACATTATCCTTGTTACCAATACCAACTTCCTTGAGATTTTTTTTCACAAGCTGGGCAGTAGTGGCATACACCTTTAATCTCAGCACTTGGAGGTAGATAAATCTGAGCTCAAGGCTAGTGCAGGCTACAGAGTGAGTTCCAGGGCAGCCAGGGCTAAACAGAGAATCCTTGGTTTGAAAATCAAAACAAAAAAAAATTTTTCCCATTAAGTATTTTTTCAAAAGCATTCAAGTATATTTTCCCCCAGAACATTTCAAACTGTCTTTCCAACCATGAGACTCATAATTTCATCTTCTTAACATGACAAAAGTTCTAGCCCCAACATCAAAGCAACTTACACTCTTAAACAACATTAAGAACGCAAACAGGTTCTAGCAGCAGTAAGCGTAACAGTCACCTTAGCTATTTTCTCTATGTACTGTTTGAAAAGGTCTTCTCTCATTGACGAACTATCCACTGCTTTGTATCGTGGGTCGCTTTCTACTTTGTCTTTTACTTTGCTCCACCGAGATTGACTGTCCAAGTGATGATTAGATAACAGTTCGAAGAAATCTGATTTAATCTAAAACAAGTGAAAACAGGATGATGTGCTATGAGACAGTTTCCATGTTTTAAGTAATTACGACCTAATAAGCTACTGTACTGTAACAGACAGCACTTAGGTTGATTGTAGCCACTGAGCTCATTCAAACGGGGCTGCACATAGTATCAGCAAGTCAGGTGTGTGACGTGACAGAAAAATACTTTAATATGACGATGTATCAATGGCTTATTTTATAAAAACTAGATGAATAATTTTTGTTCATAAAAATTAAGAGAAAAATTCAGAAATCAAACACATATAGCAAGTCTTGTCTTGATGTCAAGTGTCTAAAATAAAAGGATAAAAAACTTGTACAGGGCAGTGATGGCACACACTTTTAGTTCCAGCACTCAGGAGGCAGAGGCAGGAAGATCGAGTTTGAGGCCAGCCTGGTTTACAGAGCAATTCCAGGCCAGCCAGAGCTACACAAAGAAACCCACTTCAAAAACCAAACCCCCAAAACAAATCAACAAAAACATATATATTTGCTTTTAAAAACACAATATTTATACCTACCTTCATAAGAAAACTAATAATTCTGTAATTATAACCACTAGTTTAAAAAAGCATTTCAGTGTCTGTGCTTTATAACTAGTTAAATATACGTACCTCCATTTATTCCGCTATAGAGCTCAGGATATACACATCTGTCAAGTACTATCATGACATTTAGTGTCAAAGGCCTAGACGTCTACTAAACCTAGACGTCCAGTGTAAGAGCAGTCTGTTTAACAGAGAAGAACTGTGGGAGGCACTTGTTTCAGTAACTGTTACTGCTACACCAGAAAACACCCAAAGTCAGTTCAACAAGAGATTCTGGCCAAGCCTCCCTTTACCAATGGGACTAAATATTCTACCTTGCTGCCTGGCTGAGGAATGAGGAGTTAGGAATGAAATTAGAAGTTAAGATGTGTTAAGTTAAGAATTTTGCTTTCTACCCCTTCCCATTATTACTTCCTCTCAGAACTGTACTTTCCCCTCTCAGACAATTATGGAAGGTTATGCTCTTTTTGAAAATCATTTGGAAAGTTCTTAGACAAAGAATTCCAGCTTCAGAAACATTTTAAAAACAAACCAGAGGAGCCAATCAGCTATGGATTTTTCTGTTATTAAACTTGAACTTTAACTTAATTCAGATTAATAAAAAATGCTCAGAAATCCCACTTTTCAAGTATTAAAGTATTTGATGTATATTTTTATATTCACTTTGCCAACTTGTACCTAATAAATATTAATCCTAGGCGTGTCTGATAACTAGAAGGCAGAATTTATACTAAATAAATAACACATGTATTCTGTGTCAAAAAGACTTGTTTTAAGCCACAGGAATTTATATTAACTTAAAGTCTCTAAACATGTAAGCTATATAGTTAGTTTTTAATGTGCAATACAAAAACAAGTACTTTAGATAACCTCTTACATCATGACACATGTGCTAAAGCTGCTAAGCACGAGAAGTAGTCAATACCTGAATAAATGATGAAAAAGTGAAATTTATCCTCTTAATTCACAGTCCTTCTGCTTTCTAACCTTACCAGAGCAAAAATACTTAAACTGCTTGGCACAAAATTTAAAAAGGAAAAAAAAAATGCCAATTTTCTAACAGGGTTAACTCCATTGCCTATAGCATCAACTGTGTGGTATGAGGAATGACATATTTACAGTGAGTAAGTCACAGTAAACAACATGCATATAAGCCAAGTAAAGGCAAGCCAACTCTAGGGAGGGGTTTTTACAAAATGAAAGCAGCACAGACACCAACCTTACTATCCACATGGTTACTTCCTGTAGTGCTGGCAGTATCACCAGTAACAAGGTCACAGTGTAAGAGTAGCAGAAACAATACAGAGAGTGGTAACATTTTCATTAACCAAACACTTCACAAAAAGTGAACAAGAGATCTAGTGAACTTAACCCATTTCAATTCTCTCTGATCTAATAATCAATTTTATATTCTTTAAATTGACTCAATCTCCTGTCTTTTATAAGCCAGAGGATAAAGACATCAGGGGGAAAAAGTATGACGAGTAAGTACCGGAACTGCAGGATGCTAAAGCAACAGCAACCGGAGGCAATCCTCTAACACTATGTGCACCACTGATGTGGCAATGATTGGCCACACAGAAGAAAGCTGCAAAGACTAATCACTTATTATAAAATAAAATCCGTAAGTTATCCCAAACATGTTTAGAAAATTAAGTCATAATCTAATTTGTGCAAGTGCAATGACACACTATCAAATGATCATTCACTTTGTTTTCTTGAATCAAATACATTATTCTAAAAGTCAAAAGTAGGGGATGGAAAGATGGTTTAGCAGTTAAGAGCACTGGTTCCTCTTCCGAGTCCAATTCCCAGCACTCACATGACAGCTCCCATTAGTTCCAGGCCTTCTGACACTCTCACACAGACATGCATGCAGGCAAAACACCAATGCATGTAAAGCGAAATCTAAATTATATATTAAAAAAATGTAAAGTCAAAAGAAATTTATGTAATTTTAAATAATGTATAAAATGTGATTTTTGTTCACATGATTTTTCTGCATGTTTAAGAAGCATATCATTTTAAGTCACCTGTAAAATAATTCTATAAAAATTTACTTTGAAGCCATCAGATAATCAGAGTTCTGCTATTACTGTCAAAAGCTATTACATCTAATACTCTTACTATCTTAATTGAAAGAGGCTTCTTAACAATGAGATTTAGGATTACTTCCCTAACAAGGTTTCTTAATAGAATTTGTAACATTTTAGCTTCCCACTATAAGTAGCAATTTTGAATGTCAGGAATGATTAGGCTCTAGAAACTGTTTCCCCTATTACAAAGCACACCGGAACACTCAGGAGAGTGACTGTTTTGATGGCCATACACCACTGGTGTCATCTCCCCACTGTTCTGTCTCCACAGTGGTAAGCTCTCTGTTCCTGACACTGCTATCAAATGACATTTCAGATGCATTAATCTTTAATAGCTGACCTTTAATTCTGATAAGCAATAATTTATATGTAAGATACGTTTACTAAAAGATTAGAAACTTACTAAAGTGATATTTTTATAGAATACAAAGATGAAGAAGTTCTTTGAAATTCAAATGTTAACATCTATAAAGACTTCTGAAATCTTAACACACTTCAGTTATCTCAGAGCACAAAGTTCTAAAACCCAGTTCCAGGTGTACAAGGCACCTTATTTATCAGAATTTAAAGCAACTATATATAGTTTACTGAAGTTTCTAAAATAAACATTATGACAAGAAAGTGATTATAAATGTGTATTGACACTTGTGCAAATTAAAGGAAAACACATCCAACTGCTCACAGCTACAAACAAGGTTAGGAAACACTGCAGTGGACTAGTCAGACCACTAGAACAAAACCACCTTACCTTCTCACCTCTCGTCTTCGAATCTTCTTTTTCTTTCTTCCTTGCAGCTGCCACGAATTCATTAAACAATGCTTCTCTATCTTTCATCTTTTCAATTGCTTTGAATCTTGAATCTTTAGCATGTTTGGCAGCAAATTCACTAAAAGTAGCTCTGTAAGAAAATGGTCACCATTCTAACTTTAATTGACTATTTCGTTTCTAAAACAAGCATAAAGGAATCTCCCACTTTCCTAACAAGAATATATGCCACAGACATATGGGTCCTAAACTCAAACAGTGACTCACAAGGAACGTTTGACTGACTGAAAATGTGGTTAGTGATTGTATGCTGTCAGTCCAGATTAGGGGAATATAATAAATTACTTTTTAATAAAGGCACACCAGGAATGAAGAATGTGTGCATAGAATTTAATAACTATTCAAGGGTGTAGCCAAGGCTTGCTTCGAACACAGTGGGAAAGCTTATCTGACTATTCTTCCGGAATTGAACAAAGGACATCGAGCAACTGACTTAAAGCAGATGGCTACAGGTACCTGAAAAGAGAGAATTCCTGAGGTATGCACGCCCTACTGTTGTCCCCCATCACAGTCTCCCAAGGTCAAGAGCTGGAATACACACAACACAGTGGCTATAAATCTGCAAGAGTCTGGGCACTAAAAGAGCAGAGAAAGAAGTCCTAGAGACCGGACTCCCCAGAAGACTACGATTGAAGGATAATTCCCAATGGGGCCTCCAACACTACCTATCAGTTGAAAAGTATGGCATAGCTATTTTCTCTGTCACCAGGTTTAGAGTAAAAAGGCAGGACTGAGAAATGGCTCATCAATTAAGTGCATGAACTATTACCGTTCTTGCAGATGACCTAAGGTCGGTGCCCAGCACCTACCTCAGATGGCTCACAACCCCCCCGTAATTCCACTTCCAGGGGAGCCAACACTCTTTATGGTCTTTGCAAATGGAAAATGAGACTTGCTCATTTAATCTCTTTTAAAATTATTTTAATTAGAAAAACTAAAATGCATTATATCCTATGTTAAAACAAAGACTGTGTTATTTTAAAAAGAATAAATTGAAAACCTTGACTGAACAATTTGTGTGCAACCAAAATAAAATTAAGTTCCTGAGAATATGTATGGGGGGGGGGTCAACCATACATAGTCAGTTAAATGTTATTTTATTCATGATACATCAAGCACTTTGTTTTGTAATTTCAAAGTAGAAAATTCATGCTTTAACAATAGTTTTAGTTTAAAATCAAGATTTTTAAAAATTATTTGAGATATTTCTGATACATAAGATAGCTAGTATCTTTTACTCTAACAGACTACAATAAACATTTAAGCATTAGATTCCTAAGAAGTTTTTGGGGTAATGATTTTGTGTTGTTTTGTGTACAATTTATTTCTCAATTTTCAAAAGCACTATTTTAAAACAACAGATGGGGAAAAAAATCCTCCGGGGGAAATAGGTGGATAGATGGTAGAGAATAGAGAAGTATATTTTAACTCTAGAACATACATTTGAAATTTTTATCACAAAAATGAAGTTTTCGTCATTTTATATACATAGATATATATATTCTTTACTATGTTTTCATTCTTTCCTACTTGGAACAACCAACAACATTCTAGCACTGAAGAGTTGTTTTGTCTTTTTTATATTGCTCTTCTCCAAAATAGTTCAATAGGTAAGCTCTCTCACATTTAAGTTATTCTTGTTTTTTCTTCTATTTACTTGATACAGGTGTTATTTATGTATCAGAGTTACATGAGTCAATGAAGCAACATAGCATACCTAAGACATCTAACCTTTCCCCCACAAAATAACCTGCAGTGTACAGATACAGGCACTTTCACAATTTTATCTGCCCAAAAGCACACTGGAGGGGCCAAAATACAGTAGGGTACAATCAAGTCCATAAGAGTGGCGCTACTGTTGCTTTTAGACTTCTCATTATTCCCAGACCAGTGAGGGTTGGCTGGTTGTTTGGCTGGGTTTGTGGTCAGTTTATTTGCTATTATTGTACATATATGTGCATGATGTGTGGGTGGGAAGGTACAGGTGAGGTCAGAGGAAATCTTTGTGGAATCAGTTCCCCCCCTCTATTATGTGGGTTGTAGGGCTCAAATTCAGGCTGCCAGGCTTGTGCAGTTAAGCACCTTTACCTAGTGAAACCACCAATAAGAATTTTTAGTCAGTATCATTTTACCAAGTAATTTGAAAGTATAATAAAGACATAAGCCTTAACCTCTGAACATGTCAGCATTCGTTTCCTTGGGTTATCGCCTCTGTTTTTCCGTAGCTACAATATTCCAGAGAAATACTAATCTACCCTATGTACATTCAAATGGTCTCACATATCCCAGAATGTCTCTTGTAATCCTGTTTTAACTATGACCCACAATGTATATTCTATGAAAAAGCCCACGCCTGTTTGTAGTATGAAATTCTAACCCCCAAAAGTTACATTCTTCAGAGTCACAAGTAGTCATTAGTTTTCTGTACGTTGTACTAATAAAACCATTTTTTTACACTGCGGACTTAAAAAAAATTACATTAAATTGATGGGGGTAATTACATTAAATAAACTCGAATAGTATTACTTTTCTGTAGAGTTGTTTGTACTAAAAACACTTGCTTAACTAAAATAACCTCTACTTAATCCAGAAACCCATTATTCTGTCCTCTCACTGTGGAATTCCCCATGGATCTGGAGTTGTGGCTCAGTGTTATAATGCCAGCCGAATGTGAATCTCCCAGTTCTAGTCTTTTTTTTTTTTTTAATATGTCTATGTCTTTTTTTTTTTTCATATATATCTGATCATGTTTTCCACTCTCCACTACCAATTTTACCACCTTAAAAAATAAACATATACACTTCCACAGCCAGGCATGGTAGTACAAGCCTGTAGACACAATACTTGTGAGGGAGACCCAGCAGTCTGAAACCATCTTAGGCAAAATAGTGAGAGACACTGTCTCAGAAACAAAAAGAAAATAAAAACAAACTAACAAAAATCCCTGTGTGCTGTCATTCACAGTCACAAGCAAACCATGATCAAGTCTTCCTGTCTATACTATTCTGAGCAACAGTGGACTGAGGAAAGCTCCTGTCACAACCAGCTCATCTGCTTGTGTTACTTTCTTTATCTACAAGCAGGTGTAACCTGATGACCTAACTCACCCTGTCGCACACCCACACTTGAGCTCAGAGAGAAATCCACAGAGATGTGACTGCAGTAAACACATACCTTGGATTAAACTTTGCTTCTTCCATCATTTTTTTGAAATCTTCCTTGGCTTGCATTATTTTGTTTTTCTTTTCCCTGCGTTCTTCCTCTGCTCTGGTCTTGACATATTGATCAAACACCTATCAAAAAAAAAAAAAAAAAAGCAATTTGAAGACTCAATCTTCTTAATAGAAATTTCAAAAACAAAATCTCTATGTAAACTACAATGGGAACTGCATAAACAACTAACAGTAGACCATCTCCAGTAAGTCTCACTCTGAAGCCTCACCACACCAGTCACAAGCACACGGCCCTCAGTGTAGCCTTCCAGAAGGAAAGCAAAGAAAAGCCCTGTACTTTATAATTTTTTTCTCCAATGATATAATACATATTTCAAATTTAAAAAATAAAATAAAATAAATAAAAGCTAAGCCACAGTCCTCTTAATTTCATTTTAGAAAAGTCAGTAACACAGATCCCATAATTTAATTCTCGTTCAATATTTAAATCTATGCTACATTATTTTCCTCTCTTAGTATTGTATGGCTCAGATGAGTTAACTGAAATGTAAATGTGTGGTCTATAAAATGTCCATAAAGCTTCATCCAAACAGTCATACATTGTTTTACTTATTATCTATGAAGCTTCCACACTAAAATAGCAGATTCGGAGTCACAACTGACAGCATGTGGACCACAAAACCCCACATATCATCTGACCCTTAAGAAATTAAAACAAATATCTCATATAACATGATTTCTAAAGGAAGCATGTCAGACTAAGTACCTCAGAATTGAGGCAGTTCTCTAGGAGCTGGGGGGTTGGGGGACTCGGAAACCTCAATTAGGCTAATGAAATAATCCCTCATAAGGACTTCCAGAGGCTCATCTTCCTAGGAGGTCTATGCATCTATGCAGAAGTCTCCAGTCGTGGAAGCCTGGCCCAGGTGTCACACCGTTTTTTGGTGCTTCACTCTACCATGAGGCAAGAGTCCAAAGGCACTTGACAGAGGTCTACACTGCAAAATCAGAGTGTATACCAGAAAGCAAAGTTCAAAAGGAGAGAAAAAATACTTCAGCGACTTACAAAACCATGGCTATAAAAGAAAACCTGAAAGAAAAAAAAAAAAAAAACCTTAGAGACTGATAACGGGGAAGTAAAACTGAACTGAACAAGCTAACTGACAATGGCTAGGAAAAATGGATTTAAAAAAAAAAAAAGAAAAAAAAAACTTTTAATCAAGAGAAAAGAGCCAGGAATGAGGATGAGGGTAGGAGATTAACATCTAGTTCAGTGGCAGAGCCCCTGCCTGACCCATGTGAGGTCGGAGTTCAATATTCAATACCCCAAAAAAAGGTAAAGATTAAGGATGAATCCAGAATCCAGAGCCCAGATAGGTGTAGAGTGTGCAACCCTAAATGAGACATCTGTATCACATGCCTCCCAACATAGCTCAGGGAACACTGTGGAAGAGGGGTACAACTACTACAAAAGCAGGAGCTGAGGAGTCCTGTAGAAGTTGGCACTGCCTGAAGACCTGCGTAAAATCAACCCAGTGTAAGGTCACCACAGATGGACTTTAAGTAGCTCCATTAAGATGAAGATCTTTAGCAATGGAAGACTGCCAAGTAGAAAGGCCACTGAATTGCCTGTGTTTGGTTGGCCATGGTCAGAGGACATGAGCAAGGAGAAAAACATAGCAGGGGAGGGTATTGCAAAGTCTAGGGTAGACAGGATAATATATTGTATACAAATATGAAATTCTCAAAAAACAATAACAACATAAGTAATGGAAGAATTTTCCAGAACTGAAAGATAGTAGTTTTCATAATGTACAATGCAATCTTCTACTGGAATGTGTCTTACAGGAACATCAGACCACAAAGGATTAAGAAAGAATCTTCATACATACAAGGTCTAGGGGGATTCAAAAAAACAACAGCTGACACTATAGCATGATAAACATCTCCAAATGATTAAAACAAAGCAATACCTTCAAAATACTTAAGAAACTGTGCTTAGCTAGCCACACAATCAAAGAAAGGTACAAACAAGGCTTCCTCAAATATGTAAAATTTAATAGTTATCAACGCCCATTCTCCACTTAAAAGCAGCAAAAATCTCTAACAAAAACAATCTCTGAGTAGGCACAGTCGGGGTGGAGGGGCCACAACTCTAAAGGCAGCCCAAACTACAAGAGAAGATCCTATCTCAAAATGTAAGCACCATGAATGAGCTCAGTAGAAGAGCATTTACTCAGCACACAGAACACTGCACTTCATCTGCAGTGCTACCCCAATCAATAGTAAGCAAAAACCCCATGGGTTAACCACTGACAGCAACCCTATAAAAGTCTGGAGAAGGCCTTCTAGATAATGGCAAGCAAGTGAAGTTCTAGGAATTTAGGAAGTTCCAGGGGAAATGTTGGAAGTAATGAAGGCAGTAAGGCTATATTCCATCATCAGTGTCTATAAATCCACACCAGCATGTCTGCTTGAGATGGAGAAAATATTTCCTTAAAGCCCCTCTCTCCAGGCCAGTCTACACACAGAACATCACCAAAGCCATGCCCTGCCAGAGACAGACTCCATTTCTCCCACTCCCTTCCTTACTCATTCCAGTATTACATGATATATGAAAGGTGTTTCCTTGAGGCAGGAACATAAACTTAGCCTCCCTGTTTCTGCCTCCTGAGTTTCAGGATTATACACATACATAAACAGAGACCAGCCTCCATCACATTTTTCTTTCAAGGTAATGGAAAGAATTAAACATCCTCTCCTTTGAAGTAGTCCAGACCAATGTTATAAATTACTGATATGAATTACTATGAATTTCTTTTACTTAGAAATCTCTCCTTTCGCCTGTCATGCTTTCCATTATACGTGGCTGAATGTTTCCCCTTTTAAGCAACCATTTTTTTTTTTAATTTCAACTCAAGAATACAATAGTTACAGTGAGAGTGAGTGTATTTTAAAAAGCAATTCCTAGTTAAGATCCTTCTATACACATAGGCAAAAATACAATATTAAGGGAGTACTACTTGGGACTACCTAGGTTCTGGGATGCTAGTAATATTTTTTAAAGTCATTTACTTATTTTATGTATATGAGTCACTGTCACTGTCTTCAGACACACTAGAAGAGGACACTGGATCCCATTACAGATGGTTGTGAGCCACCATGTGGTTGCTGGAATTTGAACTCGGGACCTCTGGAAGAGCAGTCAGTGCTCTTAACCGCTGAGCCATCTCTCTACCCCACTCCACCCCCAATTTTAAAGATTTACTTATTATAAAAGTACGCTGTAGCTGTCTTCAGACACACCAGAAGAGGGCATCAGATCTCATTACAGATGGTTGTGAGCCACCATGCTTCCCAGACAACACTAGAGTTTAAAGATAATTTTCTTGGGTATAATCCCCATACAGAGGCTCTGTCTGAAACAGAGCATTCTCTCTGTTGTACTAAAACTCTAAGAAGGAGCTCAATTTCTACCAACTGCAAATGTTCTGGAAGTTGAAGAACCTGAATTCAAAGTACAGTTCTTAGGGTTCACTCACAAGTTTTGAGCAACATAAGAATGCATGATAAAATGTCTTCCAGAGCTTTTACTGCAGGGAACGACCCAGACACCACAGAGCAAGGAACAAAACTGCTGCAGGAGAAGTAAACAACGTGATGAACATTGTCCTTTCATTTTATTTACACTTATTTTTGTGTACATATGTATGCATGTATGTATCTGTGTTTTAAAGTAAGTGTGTGCGCATGTATGGGGGTCAGAAAACAACCTGCAGGGACTGGCTTTCTTCTTCCACCATGTGAGTCTTGAGAACCAAACTCAAGTCAGGTATAACAAAGATTCCTTCCTTTATATGTGGACCCACGTTGCCAGCCCCAAACTATACATTTCAGATGAGAGCTAACAATGCTATTCAAAAACCATGCCGAAAAGCACAGAAGGTAACCACAGACTGGCCAGGCAAAAGAAATACCAAGGACCAAATGTGCCTGCATTATTTAAAGGCTGCTGGTGTGGCTACAAGAAGAACTTTAAGAGGGATGGAGGAATGACTACATGTCAAGAATCTGTTTTATCTTAATTGAAATGGGATGTACTAGACAATTTTAAGAGTGGCAACTTAATCTGATTTCTCCTAAACGTTAAATTCTCTGGCTACCATGTAGAAAACTTGAGACCACAGAAGAACTAGAATAGAAATAAAGGAGAAAGGAAGAAAGGGGGCTCCTGAAGAGAAAACCAATAAGGAGCTACAAGGAAAGAGTCTACCTTAGTCGCTTAGATTAGGGTTATTTGTAGGGAAAATGATGAGCGAGAAGCTAGTTAGATGTTGTTTTGGAGGCTGACTCATTGAATAGAACCAGGGAAAATAAAGACTCAAGTTCATGACTATAATCCCAACACTGGGCAAGTAGGAAAATCCAGTTCATGTTTTAGACTCTAACAAAACAAAAAAACCCAAGGCTGATTCACAGACTTTGACTAGGCTGTTACATGACAAGAATGAAATGATCACAGCTGAACAGTTTAAAAAGTGTGCAAAACTAAACAGCTACAAAGCTTAAAGTGGACATGTGAATAACCTTGGACAGCTATATCACTAGTGTAAGCACAGACTCTACAATGCTCTCTCTTCATTCATGTTCACAAGTAGGTCTGTGTGCAAAACGATAAACTGCTAAGAACTACTCCGATCATACAATATAAATATTGAAAATGAATAGCGCTGCTACCAAAGGAAACTTCACAGCTCAAGTGTACCATGAGGACATGACTCAGATACTCACCATTTTACAGAAGCCATAGTCCAGATGGTTCAGAGAATTTAAATATTTCTTTTTTTTTTAAAGATTTATTTATTATATATGAGTCCACTGTAGCTGTCTTCAGACACACCAGAAGAGGGCATCTGATCTCATTACAGATGGTTGTGAGCCACCATGTGGTTGTGGGAATTGAACTCAGGACCTCTGGAAGAGCAGTCGGTGCTCTTAACCACTGAGCCATCTCTCCAGCCCAATTTAAATATTTCTTAAACTACAAGTATACAATGCTTTAGTGCAAGAAGCAGTTACCTTACTGTCCCAAATCATCAGGGCAATGAGAGCAACAAGGTGACTACCTCATGCAACTCTCCATATACTTACATGCATAGACAAGTTGGCACACTGGTTTAGAAGGCAATAAACAGTGGTTATGTCTGCTGGGAATTATGGATGGGTGCTTTTCTTTCTTATCGAAACTGTATTTTGCTAATTTCTACTCTAAATTTGCACCATTAGCACAAATTGATAAAATGCATTAAAAATAAGTTTTAAAACCACCAGACATAATCTGGTTTCTGACGTGGGAAAGCCTCCACACTGACCCACAAACAGCACTAAGATGCAAAAGTATGCTGCGAGGTATCATTAAAAACAAAGTATCAGTTCTTCTAGAAGACCTGGGTGCAAGTCTCAGTATCCACATGGCAGCTCTCAACTGTCTAGCTCCAGTTCTAGAGGATCTGACATCCTCAGACCATTGTACATTAAAAAACACACAAAGCAGACGGTGGCTTACTGTGAACAGTATGCTTTCACTGCAGCAAGAGAGACCAGAGCCAGGATTGCCAGCCTAGGAGCTTGGCTCAGTATGTAAACACTAAATTTCAAAATGGTAAATTTCCAGTTAGAATTCCTCTTACCTGTTTCCTTTCTTTAGGATTGAGAAGCAAGTACCGAGGGTCAAACACTATCTTGTGCAACTCCTTCTCCCATGTTGAAAAAGCTGACACCTTTAAAATAAAAAGAAAGCATTGCCTCACAATTAAGATACTCGACTCCAGAAAGGTCATAATTTTGCTTGAAATCTACAGGGCATCTGTTTGTAAAGGAGACATTAAAACCACAGTAAAGTTTCCATCACTAATAAATCATAAGCAGTGGGACGCTAGCAACAGCAAATTTCCACATTAATTGGCTCTGACCATTTCTTTGTTATAAGAAGTAACACACACTTCATTGCTCATTAAAAATAACCACTACTGTGTGACATTTTAAACTTAGTACATCAGAAAAAGCCTTGAGGATTTGCATTTTGATTTCACATACTAACTGCAATCTTATAAGCAATATTGTGATTTTAAAATGTAACAGTTTATTTATTCAAATACATCTGTGAATACAACCAAAACGTTTCTTTCTCAGTTAAGATTCTAATATAAGTATCAGTTATTTCAACAAAAGTCGTTCTGAAGATATTGGAAGAATTATATATACCTTACCAATCCGAAGTAGTCCGCAATTCTGTAATGTTAATACTCATACGTGTTACCGAAATTATATGACCCAACAAATGTTAAATGCTATTTATACTTTAAAATGCCACTTAAATATGATATGGTAAGCCAAATAAAAGGCCACTTCAAGAAGTGTACAGTAATTTAACAGGAACCCTTATCCTTCCCACCCCATTTAATGAGCACTAACCTTAGATTTGACCTTTTAGCAAGACATATTTATATTACTTATATAAAACAGAAATATCTCCCCCAAAGATTGTTTTCTGACCCCTCTCTCTAGCAGCATGTCCTTGAACTGCTTCATTCGAGCCTCCAGAGGGACAATGGCCCTTTCTCGGGCAGCTTTAATTTCAGCTTCCATGGCAGCTTCTTTCTCTGAATCAATGTCTTTATTATCATCTCTCCTATAAAAAAAAAACCATAAGGCGATATTAATACAATGAATACAAATCGTACTAAGTTCTTAAAATAAATGGAATTTTCAAGGCACTAGAAGCAGCATATTTTTGGCATAACAAACCATCCTGAGGATTTCAAATAAATTATACAGTACAATTTTCATTCTAATAATAATAAAATTACAACACATTTCTAATGTTACAGTAGCTACATTGGTTAAGAAAATATATATATATATCTTTAATGTGCTGTCTTACTCTAGTTGCTATATAAAGTGAACTAAGAAAGAAAAAGTTTTTCTGGCATTGCTTACAAAACTATGTTAGAATCAAATAGAATAGAATATATTTTTAGTTCTTGAAATATTTAAAAAATTAGCATTTCCCAAAATATTTTACCGTTAATTCAGAAAATATTTTAAGATCCATTAAAAATTATGAAAAGGTCTTAATAATTTCAAATATTTAAGAATAAAATTAAATAACTTAAAAAAAATACTGTGGGCAAGTATATATAGCAAGTGAGATAAACACCTTACCTAACATTCTTCCTCACTTTCTGGTGACAAGCTGATTTAAGCTGAAGGGCAGGTCTCAGAGAACATGTTCACAGAGTGGTTAGGAGGAGTACTAGGAATTAGGATAGCTCAGCAATGACTTAGCCTACTCCTCGTTTATCCAAAACTGCACCTCAGGGCTAAGGGGCAGGCCTACTGTTTGTGTGTACGCAAGGAGACAAACGGGAAATCATGCTCTCTCTCAAAACATATACACTATTTTAAAAAAGGCCTAAATCTGTATAACTAATCCAAGAAATAAATCCAATGTACCCAAATGTATTTGAACAAATCTTCCTTCTTAAACATGATCAACTAAGTACATAACACTAATAAAATCGGCTTATATTTCTGACATAAGTTACTGGAAAGTCAAAACCATGCTATATAGGTAACCTAAGAGCCTAACTAACAATGAGAGGTAATTAGCAATTGGGGATGGCTCAAAAGAAATAGAAAAACAATCCATGACCTTCAGGAGCTTAGTGAGATAGTCTGTGACCTAAGACATGCACAAAATAAACAGGTAAAGCAATTTGCCAAGCAATATTCCCTCTTTTCTTTACGGAAGAACTACTTAAATAGTTAAAGGAGTTCAAAGACAGCTACGAAATATAATAAAAACAACCTTTACAGAATTATACTAAATGTCACAATATAAACTATCACTATCTATCTCAATAAAATAAATAAAAGAAAAACTTAAGCCAGGAAAAACAGGCTTTTAGCTTTGTACCTAAATAGAGAAGCTCGGGCAATCCACATAAAGGGCTTCTTTGACATTCTCCTGATAAAAGCAGTTAAAAACCTTACAGAGATGTCTATAAGAACAAACAATTAAAAACAACCTAAAAGTTTAACATCACAGAAATATCTAAAATTATGGTACATAAACAGAATGAATACAGTCATTTACACATTTAAGACAAATGTCTTATTCTACAATTTTTAAAAACAACAAAAAATTAGATAACCACAACTAGTCAAAATACATTTGATTAAAGAATAAAAGGGTCAACTATGCAAATGAGAACAGCTGCCTCAGTTGCAGGATTATTGTAATTCTGTTTAATAAGATCTTAATTTAACATTGTGGCCAATAAACACTTATTTCAAACTATCTTACTAGAGTTGTTCTACCCATTTCAGCACAATCAGGCAGGCTACAGTCAATCTGTCCTCTTTCAATCAATTATCAAGCAGTCCCTAATAATGACCTTGGGCTTTCTTACTTGCTGAAAAACAGTAATTCCATTCACATACATCCTCGACTCCAACCTTACTCCCCCTAATAAAGTAACATCACATCTTGCCCACACTGATGCTCTAACCTCTTCAGTGTCTCTCAGTATTTTCTAACTAGTGAGTCAGTCAATCCACTCCTCACCAGGGAGTAATGACCAGTCTCTAGCAACAACCAAGTTACTATATGGAAGGAAAAGGTGTCCATTTTAATGACATCCCTTGAATGGAGTTTTTGTGTGTTGATATAAAGGAAATCTTATTTTTAATAACCTCCAGACCTATTAAAGTCTATAGAAAACTAATCAGTTAATGCCTAAATTTCAGCTAGCTTCATAGTATCTATTGTATGACCAAGTATTCAGAACTTTAACAATACAAAGAACGTCATGTCTACATTATAGAACAAAGCTAATTAATATCAGGTCTAAGAAAGCAATTATGACTACTGTTTTCTAACCACATAGATATTACACATTACCTTCCAATCACAAACTGGTAAACTCATCAACTCTACACTGTCAATCTACCTGGAAATGCACAAACTACGTATTACTTACTTCCGCTTTTTTGCTTTAATAGGCTCATCTTCATTCATTTCTTCCATTAATTCTTGTTCTTCTTTAACTGTAAGATAAAAATCCATTAAAACACTGAATAAAATATATGTAGGCATTAGTGAACTTCCAGCTGTTGATTCTTTTGCTGATCACTGCTGGAACAATTCACTTCAATGCATGAAAAAGCTGCCATTGACAGTTGTGTCACTCACTTGCACTCATCGAGAACTGCCACTTTTGGATGGACAGCATTGTCGGAGCCGGGTGCCCTAGCAAAGACATTTCAAACACTGTTATCAACAGTTACACACACATATTCACAAGCTTTCTGAACAAAATATCTACCAAACAGTTACTCTTTAATCAGACACTAAGCCAAGTATGATGACAATTCTTTATTTTTATCATCCCTTCAAAATGTAGTATCAATTTGGTTTCAGGTCTCCTGCCCAGCCCTTACCTTTAAAATGTACAAGTAAAACTTCCTAGTTTTAACTTTACCAATAAATAAAACTCCCAATTCATAACTCATAGAACATTTTTAAAGAAGGAATGCTTATATAATGAATTTTACTCAAATATAAAGAAAATGTCCCAAAACAGTCCAAAAGCAAATCACATGCTTTCTTGGCACTGTTTACTATGACTATAAAGTATTGTCATCATACAATATCATACAAAGCAACAGCACCAGAAAGTCAGCTACATGATCTACAAAGTGCTTAAAAGAACAAACGCCGGAACCACATGTGCACATGTGCATGCTCCATTAAATTTCTTGCTCACTTTAAAGACTGTATCAAGATGTCACATTAGAAATGTTAAATGATTTATCACATTTCCACATTATACATGAGTTCCATTAAAAACTAAATAAAACACTGAACAAACATAATACAAAATTGAGTAAAATTTCCATCAAGAATTAAACAAAAATTATACACAAATGTTTGTACCCAGTATTCTGAAATACTATCAGAAGAGGCAGTACATTTTAAAATGTCTGCCTTAAAAACTAAGGATTTCTATATTCAAGAAGAAAGCTATTATCTAGTTCAAAAATTTTTTGTTTTTCTGGTTGACAGGTATCTATATCTATATCTATAGATATAGATATATATCCTTGCTGATCTGAAACTCAATACGAAGACCAGACTGGACTGGATTCACAGATCAACCTGCCTCTACCTCCCAAATGCTGAGATTAAAAGTATCTGTCACCACATCCTACAGAATTGATTTTTTATAGTTTTATAAAATTTTGCAAATGTAGATTGAAATTTTAGAAAATATAAAAATACTGCATAGTTTGATTAGTGCAAACTCTATCACTAGTACAAAAGGAGGTGAAAGGCTAAGGGTTTCAGCAGCATTAGTAAGCATCAACCCAACAGCATCTCAGACTCACTGAAAATATGAGCTAAGCATCGCACAGTTCCAGCATCTCAAACTAGTAAGTCAAGGATGTTTTAAAAAATAAAACTATATCCGAATTCCTTAATTTTCATTTCTTATTGTATCCAAACCAGAATAACAGTCTATTTTTTAAAATTAAATGTTTTAAATGGCCTTTATACTATCCATCAAATAGTGAAAGGGGGTTAAATTCAGAGGATGAATTCCTAATTTAAAACTTACTTAGTTTCTTCATGTCTTCTAATCCTTTTTTATGAGGGGGCTCTTGAATAATTTTGTCAACATCTGCCCTTCCAATTAAATCATCAGGTCGGTCCCACATAGAAAGACGAGTGGTGGGATTGTAAAAGAAGACCCTCTCATCGCCAGTCCAAACAACACACCTAAAGATAAAACACCATTTTCCTGTGTTACAAAGGATAGCTTAGTCTTTAATATTAACTCTAAGAGGACAAAAGGACAGGCAACCAGTAAGAAAATGATAGGTCCTAATTAATAATAGTTTTTATAACAGCTTTCAGAACAAGAGATGAATGACTACCAGAAATGCAAATTCATTTGTGAATGGAGTTTAAAATGCCTAGGAACTGAATTCAGTACACCCAATCTGATACAGCACTAAAATTTTAAGCTATTTAAAGTATAAGTTCAAAGGCAACAAAAAAACACTATTAATAACTCTACAGCTTAAAAAGCAAACCATAGTACCTAATAAGTTGTTCTTTCTTAAATAAAAACATGACCTAATTATAGAATATGTAAAATTTAAATAAAGGACTGCACTAAAACCCCATAAACCACTGCAGTCCACTTGTCCTATTTTTTTTTTTCCGTTTTTTTTTTTTTTTTTTCAGAGCTGGGGACTGAACCCAGGGCCTTGCGTTTGCTAGGCAAGCTCTCTACCACTGAGCTAAATCCCCAACCCCCAACTTGTCCTATTTTTACAATAAGAAAACTAAAGGTATAACAAAAAAAAAACAAGTGTATGAAAATTAGTTGTAAGTTTAACATTAAATATATAAAAGTACACTGAGTCAAAATTTACAGAGGCAACTATAGGGAAGGAAATGGCCATTCTCGACCCTTCACAAGTTCAGACAATCAGAAATTATCAACACTGCCACGCTCAAAGTAAGCTAGATACTGAAATGAACAAAGGATCCTATGTTGAAATAGTCAAAGAATACAAAGCAAAAGCTATGTTTTCAATCATGAGATTAAAACACACACACATCTGAAGTTAATCAAAAGACGGCAGTTTTCAGAATAGAAAAAAATTTAAAAGATAAACAGAAAATTTAGAAACTTAAAATAGCTGATCTTAGGGTTAGATAGCTCTGCATAAAGAGCACTGAGGTTCTTGCAAAGGCACCTGGTTCAATGCCCAGTACCCACATAACAGCTCATACTGTAACGCCTTTCTCAGTGGATCCAGTGCTTTCTTCTGGCCTGCCTGGGCACATAGTACATAGACATACAGGAAGATAAAACACTCCCACACAAATTTTTCCAAAGGCATAACAGCAGACTAATTCTCAGTTTGTTGTATGAAGTACAGCTTAGTAAACCCCATAAAAAATAACTCCAAGAAAACCAGCCTAGACTTTATGACTAGGAGCAGCTGTGAATAAAAAATAAAGGACAAAAATCCTAGGAGCAACCAGGGACTGGGGAGGGGAATGGCAAAACTTATATGAGGCAATTTTATTCCTTAGCAAGAAAAGATCTGGAAAAAAGAATTACCAACCAGAACTTCACATCCTGCAGAACCAAAAGGGGGAAAAGTATTTTCAGATGAAGAGAAGCTAAGAGGTTCCAATCCAGAAGATCAGTCTAAGAAGAATGTTCTCCATGCTGAAATAACTCAACAAAACCCACATCTTTAGCAATAAATAAAACACAACAAATGGTAAATATAAAAATTTTTTTCTTCTTAGGTTTTTTGAAATTCTGTCTTTGGAATTTTAATGCATACAGAAGTGATGTATAGGATAACTAGGACATTAGTCAGTGTGTACAGTACAGGTTTAAAGGGGCCTGTCCAGCAGCAGGTTTATACATACAATAATACATTCAATTTAAACAAAATGGAGACTAGGTATGAATATTATAATTCCTAAAGTAACAACTGATGACAAGAGATGTCCTAAAAAAGTCAATAAATTAAGCAGAATGCTAAAGAAATTAAATAAACTGAAATTACGATAGAAGAGAGGAAAAGGCTAGAAAAAAACAAACAGTAAGTAATTATATTTCAAACCCAACACTATTAAAACTTACACTAACTGTTAATAGGCTAAAACTACTATGGTTGAAAAACATCAATAAAAGCAAAAACAGAGTAGATAAAAACATTACATTATAAGCTGTTTCTAAGGAACACTTTAAATATAAAACCATAGTAATGTTGAAATATAAAAATATAAAGTCTATTAAATAAAATAATTATTCTACTTTAAAAATATATATATAGTATATAAAGCCATGGGCTGGAAAGATGGTTCAGTGGTTAAGAGCACTGGCTATTCTTGCAAAGGTCCTGAGTTCAATTCCCAGCAACCACAGTGGCTCACAACCATCTGTAATGGGATCTGATGCCCTCTTCTGGTGTGTCTGAAGTCAGCAACAGTGTACCCACATATGTGAAATAAATAAGTAAATCTTAAAAAAAAAAAAAAAAGCCATAATAAATAGAAAAATAGAGTTGGGTGTGCTGGTACTCACACTTAATCCCTGCACTCAGGATGTTAAATCTCAAACCCTGGGACAAATGGAGGCGTCCATTTAACCTATCAAAGCTGACCTGGCCACCAGTTTCTCCCAGGAGCTGGGGTGCTCTTCCTTATATAATTTTGTTTACCTGGTTTTTTTCAACTACCCTTAACCCTTCTGGCCTCTTGGTTTGGCTCTTCCCTCTCTTCTCCCTTCTCTTTCATGGCTCAGGGTCATGTCCACTCCAGAATCTCCCAGACATCCCTGCCTCAGGCTATGTTTTCCCTTTTATTTACAATAAACTGTTCTCTTCCACCACACCTAGGAGCAGTCAAGCCCTCTCATTATTTGTGTTTCCTTTCTCTTTTTTCATTCATAAGACGTAGAGAGGTGCATCCCAGTGAGTTCAAGGCCAGCCTGATCTACAAATTGAGTTAGTTTTAGGAGAGCCAGAGACCTGCCTCAAAATATAAAATAAAAAAACCGAAGAATATACACCACCAAACAAAGTAGAAAAGGATGGCTGGGCTTTAACTATAAATAAAGCAAGCTTCGAGACAAAGAATATGAGAGAAGGAGAGTTCAAAGATTAAAACAAGATGTAACAATTATAAAACGTGGACAAGCTTACCAACAGGGCCTCAAAAAAACAGTCAAGAACAAACAAACTATATTAAAGTTGGCATGATGGACAAACACTAGAAAGGAATCCTGGTTTCAAAAGTTATGTTATAGGCAAATGGTTAGAACTGGAAAATATCATCCTGAGGTAACCCAATCACAGAAAAACACACATGGTATGCACTCATTGATAAGTGGCTATTAGTTCAAATGCTTGAATTACCCTAGATGCCTAGAACAAATGAAACTCAAGACAGATGATCAAAATGTGAATGCTTCACTCCTTCTTTAAAAGGGGAACAAGAATACCCTTGGCAGGGAATAGGGAGGCAAAGTTTAGAACAGAGGCAGAAGGAACACCCATTCAGAGCCTGCCCCACATGTGGCCCATACATATACAGTCACCCAATTGGACAAGATGGATGAAGCAAAGAAGTGCAGGCCGACAGGAACCGGATGTAGATCTCTCCTGAGAGACACAGCCAGAATACAGCAAATACATAGGCGAATGCCATCATTAAACCACTGTACTGAGAATGGGACCCCCATTAAAGGAATCAGAGAAAGGACTGGAAGAGCTTGAAGGGGCCCGAGACCCCATATGAACAACAATGCCAAGCAACCAGAGCTTCCAGGGACTAAGCCACTACCCAAAGACTATACATGGACTGACCCTGGGCTCCGACCTCATAGGTAGCAATGAATAGCCTAGTAAGAGCACCAGTGGAAGGGGAAGCCCTGGGTCCTGCTAAGACTGAACCCCCAGTGAACATGATTGTTGGGGGGAGAGCGGCAATGGGGGGAGGATGGGAAGGGGAACACCCATAGAGAAATGGAGGGGTTAGGGGGATGTTGGCCCGGAAACCAGGAAAGGGAATAACACTCGAAATGTAAATAAGAAATACTCAAATTAATTAAAAAAAAAGTTATGTTAATGACCTAAGAACTTAACATAAAACAAAAGAGTATAACGTCAATCAATGCAGATTGCATTGCGAATGCAAAGGACATCCTAGTAAGGGACATACAAGCAACTTTTATCCAGGAAATGCAAAGACTGCATTGCAGTGTTCAAGTCCCCAGTAACCCATCATTTAAAAAAAAAAAAACGAGGAGTCAGGCAATGGTGGCACATGCCTTTAATTGCAGCACTTGGAGGCTAGAGACCACCCTGGTCTACACAGTGAGTTCCAGGACAGCCAAGGCTACAGAGAAACCTCCTCCCAAAAATGGGATGTTGTGGGTGAAAAGAATCAGATTTGTTTTTTAAATTACTAAAACAAGGGGCTGGGGATTTAGCTCAGTGGTAGAGCGCTTACCTAGGAAGCGCAAGGCCCTGGGTTCGGTCCCCAGCTCCGAAAAAAAAGAACCAAAAAAAAAAAAAAAATTACTAAAACAAGAAAACCTTTTAAAGCTGATAAAGGCTCCTGAGAAACCTACAGCTAACATCTGAAAATAAAAAACTGAATTGGTCACGGCAGATGTGGCTCAGTAGTTGAGAGATTTTAGCATGCATAAGGTCAGGAAGGAAAGAAAAAGAAAAGGGAAGGGACGAAAGGCGGGAAAGAGAGGTGATGTACACCTTAATCCCAGCACTAGGGAACAGACAGCAGCAGAACTCTTGCGAGTTTGAGGCCTGGCTGGTGTACAGAATAAGACCCTATTTCCAAAGGAAAAAGACTAAGACGCATGCTCGTCGCCGGTACAGGGAGGGAGGAAGGCAAGCTCTCCCATTTTCCTTTTTCTATAGGAGGATCAGTAAAGGAGAAAAATTAATGAAACTCATAGATGAAAAGCATTTTTATTTGCAGGTGACAGTTTCAAGTAATCCTAGAGGACCCTGAAAAGTTGTCCTCTGACATCTATGGCATATGTACAGTAGTAAACAATATCATAATGTCTAGGACTATGTCTAGCAAATCATGTCCAATTCTACAGTGAACACTGTTCTGATATTTAAGGCCTAAACTGGCAATCTTTTCATCATAAATTATGTTTATGAATCAGGAAAGATGATGTTATTCTCCCTAACTTTCCTTCTATGTAGCTAAGGCTGCTCTCAAACTCATGAACCTCTTGCTTAATGTACTAAGATTATATGCAAACAACATCACACCAAGCTTCTCTCTTCCATTACTCTACAGTCAAGACAGGAATGACATATGTGCATTATCACAGAGAAGCTGCCAGAGAACCTCAGAATTAACCAAGAAACACAAAAAATTCTTCTATAGTACTAAGAAATGAGGTATATAATAACTTTCAATGTATAAATAAAGACCAATGGACTGAATGACAGGTAGGTTAAAGCAAATATGGCCAAGTAAGAACTAGAGACTCTCAGTGGTCACTATACACACTGTATATACTCAACAGAGAACTAGAGACTCTCAGTGGTCACTATACACACTATATATACTCAACAGAGAAGTAGAGATTCTCAGTGGTCACTATACATACTGTATATACTCAACAGAGAAGTAGAGACTCTCAGTGGTCACTATACATACTGTATATACTCAGCAAAGAAGTAGAGACTCTCAGTGGTCACTTGCACACATATACTCAATGTAAAACTATAGAATCTTGATAGTCACTATGCACATGCTGTATAAACTCAACATAAAACTGCATAAGCTCAATGGTCATTATGTATACACTGCATAAATTCATATTGAAGAATTCTCAACATATTTGCAAATTTCAAACTTGCCATAACAAAATATTGAGAATAAAAACGAACAATAAGAAAACAGAAAGGCTCTATGCAATTTTCAGTAAATTAAAAGAAAAAAACCAACCCAAAGATAAACTCAAAAAGCTTTTCTATTACATGTCTGCTTAAATGTATATGTGGGGATAGGGGAAGTTACTTCTGGGAGTCTGTTCTCTCCTTCTACCATGTGGGTTCCAGAGATCCAACCCAAGTCATGGAGCCTGGTAGCAGACGCCTCCCTTTACCTATGAAAGTATTTACTAAGTTAAACCCACAGGACCAGGAGAAATGGTCCAGTACTTGGGAAGTAGGAGCTCATGATCTCGCTCAGCTATACAACAAGTTCAAGGTCAGCCTGACTTGAAAAAACAAAAAGCCATAGATTAATAATAAAGCATGGGGAAAAAAGGCAGTCATCACTGTCCACAATAGTACAGGACTATTTAAATAACTATAAGCTAAATTATACCACAACTTTAATAAGTCAATGGAAAAGTTACAGTAAGTCTGTGACCTTAAAAATGTGTATATAAGAACTTTCAAAACTTAGAACCAAAAACTCATTGGTTCCTAGAGAATAAGAATACAGGACTTCCAATTTGACCTTATTAGAAATAAAAAAGATCAATTAACTTGGCCTCATCAAAATATTAATTCTGAGGCTGGAGGAATAAGTCAGCTATTAAGACTGCTCTTCTAGATGACCCAAGTTCAATTTTCAGCAACCACATAGTGAATCAAAATCACATCTGTCTGTCTGTAACTCTAGTTCCAAGAGATCAGAATGCACTCTTCTGGCCTCCATGGGTACAAGGCAGGCACGTGGTGCAGTCATACATGTAGGCAAAACACCCACTTTAAAACCAGATGAAATAAATACAATTATTAGTTCTATGGTGCTAGGGATATGACCCAGATCCTCACACACTTCTCAGTAAGTAATCTACCACTAAATACTCAACTAACAGTAAATATAAAATTTACACAAGTTACCAGAATAAAACAGATTTAGGTAAACTGGATACATGTAAAAGCAAAAGGGTTAAATAGCAATATACAAAAAAGACAATACATTACTTTTTAACACCAAGCAATCCCCACCCCCAAATTAGCAAAGACTGTAAAAAGGAATATGGCTAGTAAATATGAAATCAGTTCAACTTCAACAGCATTCTAAGAGTACAGTATCCCAGTCGACCACCGTGACAATGACTACAATCCTATTACCCAAAAGACTAAGACAGAAAAACCTTGAGTCTAAAGCCAAATCTTGAGTCTAAAGACTGAGCTAGAAAGGAGGGTACCTTGTCTTAAAAACAAACAGAAAGTAAATACATAAACATCCCTTTGTTAAATTACGGAATTAAATTTCACAACATTGGTATAAACAGCTGGTGAGCTCAAGGCCGCTGTCTGAGAAAACTGGCAGAATCCTTTAAGTCCTCCGAACTCTAGCTACCAAAACTTTAAATAGCTACTACCACTTGACTCAGCTTTTTCACATCTAGGAATCAACACAACAAAAACAGTTGAGTATGTTCATCAACAAATGAACCCAAAGGTAGTTTTTTTTATAATGCCAGGGACAAACAGATGGGCAAAAAAGGAACAAAACACAAACTGGCAAACACAGAGGAGGGAGGAAAGGAAGGAAACAAAGAAGAAAAAACCTTACCAATCCCCTGTAGAAAAAGTATGCATTGTAATACAATTGCTACTTTACATATTCTAAAACTGATTATTTCTAAGACAAATTTAGTGAAAAAACATAAAAATAAGTATTTCTAAATATGTTAAATGTTAAATAATATTCCTCACACACCCACAAGATACACCAAATACAAGAGAGTAGGTCTTAGTCTTTTACATGTACTACACAAGAGAAGTTTGGTACAGGTCAAATTCTATAATTTTAAACTTCATACACCTTTATTATATACTCTTTAAATGAATTGTTTTTTAATAACTTTCCAGACTGCTTGTTACATATGATCATGAAACATGGCAGCCTTCCCCTCCACTCCCAATTTCCAACTAAACATCTCTTTTAAGCAGAAGTGACCCTCAGACCTGCTTCAACTCTGGGCACCACACCAGCACAGTGAACAGGTGCAGAGCAGGGCAGTCAAGCAGAGCAATGCTGATCTCATGCGAAGGTAATGCTGACTATTTATTTATGGAAGTACTGAATGTTCCTGTTTGTAAAACACTGTTTGACAAAAACACAAAAGCTTCAAACAGGCACTCTGGCAGCAACCTAGAGCCTGCTACCATCTAGGCTTACAGAACTAAGAGTGTGAGAGAACCAAGTGGGTAAATAACAGCCTATCTACACTGATAACAAAGGTATAGGACCAGGTAGAAAAAACTAAAATATATACCTAATTTAGAAGATCAGTTGAGTGGCATAATATGCATAAATTAAATAATAAAGGCCCTTTAAAGGATCAAAGTGTAAAACCACAGACAGTTCATACAGTTTTATTATAAGACATTCTAAGCTGATATTCTGGATAGAATTAAGATGGTCATTACTGTTACTTAGCAACAGGGAGGCCAGAAAGGTGGTATGTAAGACATGTATGTGTTGAGTGGCCCAAAGGGCTGGGACTAGGAGTGGGTGAGATAGATGGCCAGCTGCAGCCTGTAGTGACAATCCACTTAGGGCAGAGGTTCTCAGCCTTCCAAATGCTGTGACCCTTTAATACAGTTCCTCACATTGTTGTGACCCCTAGCCATAAAATTATTTTCGTTACTATTTCATCTGTAATTTTGCTAGTTATGAACCATAATGTAGATTTCTGATATGAAGGATTATCTCATATGCAACCCCAAAGAGGTCACAACCCACGGTTGAGAAGCCCTGACTGAAGGGATTCCTTAAACTGCTGATGGATGATGCAAAGGAGAGTTGGAGCAGACTATGATGGTGGGGAAGTCACACACGCACACACCCTCCTCACTCACTGCTCTGCTTTTGAAATCGGCCCTGCTGAGGATACCAGAAGGGGAAGACATCTTCAGCCTTCCTCTACCCCTCCTTAAGAAAAAAGAAACTCACTACCTAAGTTAGGTCAATGATGAAAAACCTAAAGATAAAAATCATAAGAAGGGCTAGAGAGATGGCTCAGCGGCTAAGAGCACTGGCTGCTCTTCCAGAGGGCCGGAGTTCAATTCCCAGCAACCACATGGTGGCTCACAACCATCTGTAATGGGGTCTGATGCCCTCTTCTGGTGTGTCTGAGGACAGCTACAGTATAGACATACATTAAATGAAGAAATAAATCTAAAAAAAAAAAAAAAAAAAAAAAAAAACAGTTAAGGGCTTAGAGTAAAGACTAGATCCAAACATCTAGACATACAAATTACAAGTGGTCCAGAACAGAAAAAAGAAAGAAGCAATAATTACACAAAGTCTAAAAGAACATGAAGCTACTCTATGGACAGCTCCATGTGTGAAACCTGAAAACCCAAACAGAACAGGTGTGAAGCTGCTCAACTGTTCACGAACACAGAGAAATCAAACTTAGGAAAGCCTGGATATTAACTAGACTATTTTCATAACTGAAATTATATCAGACGCATATCTTATATAATTACTTTTAAATGAGTTTATCAAGTCAGTGAAATACATTCACAGAAAACTACACGTAGGATCTTTAAAACACATTTTTACTACAACCCTTGGTGACATACCCTACACATAAAAATAACTAGAGAACAGTTTCAACAGCCTTAGCAATTACATTAGAGGCAGTTTAGTGCTGATATTGTAACCTGTGTAAGAAATGCAAATAGTAATCATTGAAAAAGTCATGTGAGATGATGTAGTTCAGAAAAATGGCAGTGTCAGTAAGCCTCAATGGCACAAAATAGCATGAAGTTTTAACTGTACCTTTAAATATGTGTCTTCCATCTAAATCCACTACAGTCTTTTAAACTAGTAAGAATTCAATAGCAGCACTACCCGTTTTCAACACTGTGACCTATAAAAGCAACTTCTCACAAAAAGAAACATCTCCTTGAAAAACCGACTGAGTCTCAAACTGGAAATACATAAGACAAGCCTCAACATCTTGTCACAACAGAAAAAAGAAGAATATGAAAGAATCATCAGAAGACCAAGAATGAATCTTACGAAAGTCAGAAATAGGACAATGGAACATCAGTGAAGATAATCCCTCTACCAGACAGAAACATAAAGACATTTAAATCAACTATTCTGGGTCCTTTCTAATACAATCTATCCCTTTAAGATACCAATGCTGAGGAGGATATCTCTCCAAAGATACTTCAGTTAATAAAGTAAAAAAGGGTTAATACAAGGACATAGCACTATCAACCCTTAATAACTTATAGAATCTAGTCTAGGGATTTGCCTCCTTGCACTAATAACATGCTGGGCATATAACTTCTATACATAGGGAGCTGTGCATGGTAAGGTATTGAACACAACCGCTATTTCTCTACTACAAGCTATTAACAATCTGCAAGTTTTAACAATCAAAAATGTCTCCAACATTTTGCAGTTCTGTCCACTGAGGATTACTGCTGATTGAAAACCACTGATCTAGCTATCAATAACTGATCTGATCATCAGTATCAGCTACTAACATCACTCATATACACCAACAACTAGAAGCCTTTTGAGGAAACTCAAAAGATAAAATTTCTATCTGATCAAATTCAAGACCTGCTTGTCATTTTGTAAATAATGCTGAAACAAAGGTATCTACTCAACATTACCTCACGTACATGGTTTTTAACAGAGAGGCAGGGCCACTACTGGAAAAAAATGGCATTTGGGGAAGGCAAAGAGGGAAAGGAACAAAAGTAGCAAAACAAGAGCAAAGCAATCAGTGTATACGTAGTGGGTAAGGGTTAAATAAGCAAGAGAAGTAATAGAAGAGACACTAATGGAACAGAGGAAGAATGGAAAAACCAACCCAAGAAGAAAAGACAAGCAGATTCTCCTATGTGAAGAAAAAGTCCTATTTCCAGAGTTCTGTAATAATCACAGTGTGAGCCTACATATGCATGTTTATACTTACACATAAATAAATTTAAAACATTAAACAAGAAGCAGGTTCGAGATCTCACAGTAGTTCAAACAATATCAGTACGGAACCATGAAGGGAAGATTTTTATGTGATAATTATAAAAAATACTTATGGCAATTGAATTCTAAGTCTAAACACCCTAACAAGAATCAAAATATCTAATAGTTAAAAAATGTATCTGACCCATACTTTTACAAATCTCTTTTCTTCCTACAGAAATGTCATTTAAACAATCAAGTATAATAAAAAAAGAAATAAAATTGGTCAGATAAGTACATACCATGGAGTACCAGGAATAGGAGTAGTAGCTACTGGCTTTGCCTTCTGGGCAGCCTTTTCTTCTTCAGTCATCTCTTCTTCTTTGGGTTCCTAAGGGAAGTAATATTATATTTAATTAATAACACAAGACAAATAAGAAATAAATTGTCACTGCAAATACCTCAAACGAAAACCAACCCAAGATCTCTTGGAAGAACTCCAAGAGTAGATTCTGAGTAGGAATTTCTCAAAAATCCTACATCCTTGCCCTACATTAAAAAGCTGAATCACACATCAGCAGAAACAAGCATCAACAACTGGCCCTATCTTAGACAGACTAGCTATGCACCTGCGACTGAAAGAACGAGAGTGGAGAAATTAGACCTCCTCTCCCTTTAACATGGGTTCTCTCTTCTGCTAACTTCTGCAGTACTGAAACATGGCTACCACTGTCATCCTAGAGAATAAAAGCAGCTCCCAAAACTCAGAACTCAAGGGTCACAAAAGGACCATTCTAAACTTAAGACAGGACCGTGGAGAGGGCAGATGAAATACACCCAACTAGTAAGATGTACAACTTTACTCAAACTAGTCTACAAGCCAAGAATTTACAGATGAGGTCCAATCTCTAGCCCAAGATCCTGACCTTGACAAAGTATAAAAAGGAAAGAGCTGGAGAGATGGCTCAGCTGTAAGAGGTGTACACTGATCTTCTTGGGTACCTGACTTCAGTTCTCAGTTCCCATAAAAAGCAATTCATAACTGCCTATAACTAAAGCCCCAGTGGAGGGGTACCCACAAACACATTCAATGAAAATACACACACACACATTTACTTTAAAATAAAAAAAATTAAAAATACACCAAAAAAATTAATGAAACTTTCAAAGAAAAAGTATTAAAAACAGAAATTACCTTTAAAAAAATGAATGAAACTTCCAAAGGAAAAATTATTAGAACTTTAAACTTTTAGAGGCCAAATTTACAACTCTTTTAATATAGGGCAAATACATGTTTGGTTCTGTGTAAACCCTGCCAGGAAACTCAGGGTGGCCCCAGTTTAGCTGCCTTGGCCTTTTACCTCCTTTATCTCCTTTATAGGTTCTTCCTTAGGATCTTCCTCCTCTGTCTCCATTGGCAATGGCTCTTCAGATGCCTCCTTAATTGGTTCTTTAATCTTCTCATCTAATTTTTCTGTTAAAAAACTAAGATGATGTCATTCAACAGTTTATCTGTATTTTTTAAAAGAATTTCTACGAAATAAGCAGTTGAAATGTTCTATTTCTAAATGTTAACCATAAATATAAAATGCCCTTCTTGGTACTGTCACTAATATAACTAGAAAACTCTCTAACCTGCTGACTTCAAGAGAACATATTCGCAAGTTACCTATACCATGTGCAGCAACCATCCATAATACTGAACTGTTGAGAAGCAGGAATTCACAACATAGAACATTGAGTCTACCACATACTAGGTTCCAAAGACCTAAATTTTGTTATTAGTATCATAAACCTCCATAACAACAACATAACACTATAGCTGAAAAATGTGTTAATATACATGAATATTTTAAAACTATTTTTTAGCTTACAAAGTACAAATTTCAAATAGCATTCTACTTATTATGTAGTTCATAATTCGTCCTGAGTCACAAAACAACTATACCTTTTTCCTTCAGTTCTTGGGGCTTTTCCCACGTTGATTCAAGTGTTCTATTATTATAATAGTACGTCTTCCCATCTGCTGTTTTATATTCAGTCCACTCAGAAACTGCGGTGGCTCCAGCTAAGGTAGCAGGTGAAGCTGCAATAGCAACCTGGGGATGTATCATGGGTACTATAGGAGGGGCCATTCCTGGTAATACACCTAGAAAAAATAATAAAAAGTTAGGCCTAAGTATTAAGACATGACATAAAATAAAACCACAAGCTAAATCTTCCTAGTAAATATTAATAAATACTTGGAACAAGAATAGTATGTGAAAGGTGAGATATAAGTATTGATTCTACTTCCCTGGATTTCTGATTCTAATGTCTAAATTCAAATGGATACAAAATTGAATCCAAAAAATACCTTAAGAACAGTCAAAAGTTTAGGTGTGCTCTATGACAATGTCTAACTATCATGATGATAACAGTCACTGGGTGTAATTCCTAACCCAAAATTATTTCCAACTTGTAAAATACTTAAAGGGGTCAGAATTAAAATTCTTAGTTTTAAAGCAAAACAACTATTACCAACTCCAAATGGTAAATATGTGGACTATCAGATTACCCTTTTCCTCAAAAAGGCTGATCTATTTTTAAAAGACAAGCCACAATTTTTGTTTTTTTTATAAATACTGTTAATATAAGGATACAAGAATCCAAACAGAATCCAAAACAAAATCCTAGAATCCAGGTAGTCTTACTCTGGTAACTTTAAAATGCAAATGTATGCTATATACAAATATCACACACACACACACACACACATAGTCACTTGCATGCAAGTGTAACCACATCATTTTACACATGGAAATGACATTTTATATTTAACTTAAAAACATACATCAAAAATAAAATTAAATGTTATGAATATGAGAATGAAGTTGTTTACACTTATTACATAAATTAAGATATATAAAGTGATCTGACCTCATTTGCTTTTGTGAACCAAAGAAGCTAATACTACAGGAAATTGGGAAATTAAGTGTTGGCCAAATATGACAACTGCATTTAAACTGCTCATTAAAAAGAAAAATATTTTTTAAGCTCCACTCACTAGGGCAAAAATAAATAAATAAAAGGATAAACAACAACATTCACTACCATGCCAACTTACAGACAAAACAAACTAAGATGGTTTTAAAATTACCGGTCTTGGTGGTAGCGACTGTCTTTACATACGGGCAGCTGACTATTTGCATCATTGCTACACCTGTAAAATGGATAAGCAAGCATTGGTTGGAAAGCTGCCATTGTATGTCGGCTACCACTGGGATTCAGGGAGATAGTTTACCACTACAATTTAGAATCTATTTCCAATGAGAATGACCAAGAATGGAATAAAATAGTTGTTTGACATTTTGTGGGACATAGTGCCAAATCGAGTGATGCTATTTCTAGCTACAACACCAGTTACCTACCAGCTCTCATGTTTGAAGGAGCCTCAACATTTAAAATCAGCAAAAGAAACCCGCTTGGTTACACACTAATAAATTCTTGTGTGGGACCTTTGTCGAGCAGACATCAAACCCAGCTGCGGATGGATGCTTACCCGATAGTAAAAGGCACTGCACACAGTACTGTCTGACAGTGCTTTTGCTATCCTGATGCTCATTTGACAACACATGCTGGGGCTGAATGGTATGGCACAACTATACAAAAATAGAAAACGACAGGGCCTGAGGGGTGGGGGAATAAGAAAAAATTAAGCCATAAAATGGATTCAAATATTCCCCTGCAGGCAGTAACGGTTAAAATGAAAGCACAGATGGAGAGAGTGGCTTCCATTCAACTAGTGTCAAAATATGTTTAATGGCCGCCACATGAAATGGCACGAACACCACAAGGCAGGCCAAAGCAACCCTCTGATGTTCTTAGTCACTGTCCGTTGTCAGTTAGGCTGGGTGAAGGAGCCCGTATTAAGGAACAGATATTATGTACAGTCTGAGAAGGAGGAAGACTCATCATGATGTAATAGAATGATGATTAAAGGTGAAAAGAAAAGCTGGAAAACTGAGGAAATTCAAAAGTGAATGTGAATTTTAAAATGTTTTAAAAATAAAAATCTGAAGAATCATAGGGGAAATAATTTTTACTGTTTTGTTCCTGGAAAAAACTCAACTTAGTTTGGTACTGCAAATTTTAAAAATGTTAAATAGTATATTAAAAATAAATTTTCCCATTGAAGGATGGGAAGTCTCTCCTAGTTCAGAAAGTAAAATCAAAATTAAAACTCTGCGTTTTCAAATAATTGAAATGATGCTCACACACACGCGTACAAAAGCACCAAATTCTGAAGTGCCTTATATTTCATTACCATTCCATGTAAAGAGTAACACTAAACTTCCTACTAACTGTAAACCAAAATAAAGTCCCTGACTGTAAAAGGATGCTGAGTGGAGAAAGCTGGGTGCGTTGTTTTATTTCCCTAATGTTGAAGCAAAAAGAAAAATTCACTTCATAAAAGAAATTTCAGGCTTCAAGTTTCAGTTAATATAAATAAATACTGCCACCTACAGGAACTGCCAACCTATTTATTAAACCACCACTTCCCTTAGGATAAAACTTTCTTCCAAAGTCTAGTCTCTTAAACTATCCTCCAAAAAATGTTCATTATGTAACTTTAAATGAATCAAAGATCTTCATAATCAGACATAACTGCCAATGATAAAAATCAACGGAGCCACCTTAAGTATCTCTACATAACTATTAGCATATGTTTCTTCTCAACCTACACAGATAAATCTAAGGCTTTCCCTGAAGACATTACAAGCATATTATGAATACTCACAAAATAACCACATACCTAAAATACTAACCTTTTTTAAAAGGGGGAAGTTTTTGTCCAATTTTCCTACAAATTATGCTGTCCTCAAAATATGCTCTATTAGGAAATTAGAAAATTCCACTTAGCATTTTAGATTCTGAGGTCAATGACAGTTTCTTAAAATTGCAAGTAAGATTTCAGTTCTAGAAGTAGATACATCTAATCCTAATCTGTTACCACCCTTGAACTCCACCTTTTCATCTAAATCTTCTACCACTTTCCTTCATCTTACTCGTCTCCTACTTAGTCATTCTTATTACAACCAGACAATGCTATTACAAATAGAATTTCAAGCTGTAAAATACGTAACACAAATAAATCCTTCCAATTCACCTTAACACAGAGTTGACATAAAGAAGGGGGAAAGGTAGGATCACAGACAAAACTTTGGGGAGAAGAAGATAAGTGTTTTGTCTTTTCACTAAAACATCTTGTAGAATTTAGTGAAAAGGTTAATGAGAAAAAAATGATTATCAAATCAGAAATGCCTCAGTGCCAACTAATATTACTCTTACTCTCTATAAGACACCTTCTAAAGCTTGAACCACCCCACTGCTACACAGGTGGAGATTTCTTGAGTTTGGAGTACAGCTCAGGGGTATTAACACTTGCCTACCCTGCACAAATCCCTGAGTTCAATCCCCAGAAATGCAAACACACACACACACACACACACACACACACACACACACGAGAGAGAGAGAGAGAGAGAGAGAGAGAGAGAGAGAGAGAGAGAGATCAGTTTTCTTCCAGTTAACCTACAAAATCATTAGTGGCTGCCATTTTTTAAGTGTCTTTTACTGCCTAATTGCACAAGAATCATCTTCAGTTTGTGGTCACTACCACCTATTCTAAATTTTTGGAAAGTATGAAAATGAGGAACTGAACAAACTCCCACTTTCCACAAATCTTTGCTAGTACTATGTACCCTTTGCCTTTTTCCTCTGCTCTAGTAAAAGCATATGGAACAAAGTCAACATCCTTTCAAAAGACAATAATCTTTTGAAATATTTTTATGGGATCATAGTGCCACCTCTCAGTCTGTTCTCTACAAATTAAGAGCTCGGCATCCTCACACAAACCCAGAATTGGCCTTCATGCTGTCTTTAACTATAAAGTAGACTGCAATTTCAAGGCCTGAAGACTAGACAAGTGAGCCCCAGGCTAGGCTGGGCTACACAACAACACAGTAATAATAATAAATAATAATAACAGTTTTTAAAAAGAAAAAGGGTTTGACAAGTGTCATTGCCTTAAATATAACTCAAGAAAAAAAAATTGTACCAAACAACTTTTCATATTTTTAAATGACTACAGATTCAAACCTTCACATATAGGGCATTTTCTCTCTAGCACTTACCTACCACTATATCAATAATGTATAAAAAAAATTTTAATCCAATAAAAAACACCAGTTCTTAATTTTTTGGTTCTTGAAAATTTTTAATTTTTAAATGTATTCACACCTTTGCTTTTATACAGAACCTTATCCAGTAAGTGGCAGAAGCCTTGGGAAAAGTGTGAAAGTTAGAGACAGAAGCCAGGTCCTCTTCATGCTTACCACAAGCTAACCTTGTAAAACTTGTCTACAGAAACAATATTTTCAGCTAGAATACATAAGGGATGACTGAATCATGGATCAAGTATTAAATACATTGATTTGACAACGGCAAATTCACTCAAACTAGAATGCCCAACAATAGCGTTCCCTAATGGAAAACTTCTCCACAAAACAAATCCTTAAACTCGCTTTCTACTCCTCAATTCCCTGGTCAATAACACACAAATCTACCCGAAAGAAACTGTTAAATAATGCAGGGCATACTTTACTTCAAAAGTGTTGTAAAGAAACGTGATTACTAAGAGCTTGGCACCTGGATCTGGAGGGCAGCAGATCAAATCCTAATGCTGACATTTAACTAAGTAATACTGGACAAAAAAATAATTAAACCAGTCTGCAAATCTACCTACCTCCTAAGAATGGTTACAAAACTTAAGACTGAATGCATACAATGTGTTAGAATGATATACAGTGTACATTACTTGACCTGTGCTAGCTGTTACAGCTTGTAATTTATCAACTTCATAGATTCAATCTCTTTTTAAAAAAAAAAAATCACATTTAGAACATATTTACAAACAAAAAAAAATTTAGTTTATTGAGGCTATTATCCAAAATAAGTGTATTTTTAAATGTGACTTAAGACATGTAAACAACAACAAAAAAGGACATTTACCAAAAACTTAAGAAAAAAATATCGCAGTTAGCCATGAATCTTTCAAAACCATCTCAAACAGGTGAGATTCAAGGCAATTTCAAATGCAACAGACACATGAGAACAAACTGACAATGAGGAACAGCTAGAACATCAAGTGTGATCTGCATTTACCTGGAAGTGGAATTGGCATGCCAGGAAGGGGCACACGGAACGGAGGCACCATTACTGGTGGGAAAGCAGGTATTGCTGCTGCCGGCTGAGGGACTGAGTGAGGAACAGCAGGAGGTAACGTCTGTGGGTGCGGCTGGGGTACAGTTTGCACAGGTGTGGCTGTAGGAGCAGGAGCTGAAACACTAACTGTAGGCGTGGCAACTGAAACAGCAGAACTTGGGGTCTGGTCTTGTGTTGTGGGTGCTGATGAAAGAGAAAACAATATGTATCACTCATGACCCTTACTGTATCCTTCTGTCACTCACCCACTCACTCTCTCAGTATTTAAAGGGCCATCATCTCATGCACTGTAAGAAATGTGTCAACAAAACCCATGTTCAAGAAGTTTAAAAATAGCTACATAAAATATAGACAGAAACAATAGTAGGGCACAAAATGGAATGGAGTAAATGTACAGGAGTGTAACTAAGACCTAGTCTGTTCAGGTAGAGGATACAGAAATTTTTACACTGAGATTATTAAACCTCAACAAGTCAAGATTTCAAAGAAAGAGGAACTCAAAGAGAAAATAAGCAAATATTAAAAGAAGCATGAGTACAGCAAAGGGTAGAGAGCAGCAGTGGTCACAAATCACAAGTGAACACTCATCTCCTAAGACATGAGGCACACACCAAGTCTGGAGTAAGGGTCAGCAAGTCTCTACTCTGCTGAACAGGTAAAGGGCAGCGCTTACACAGAGAAAATGGGGTAGCAAACTACATGTTAGTGCACATAACAGTGTGTTCTCACATTATTGGCAAGATTTCATAAATGTAAATGAAGGGTGTATGTGATGAGTGAACTGGATAAATGCACAGGAAGAAGAGAGATCAATTACATTAATGCAACTGTCTAAGCAAGAAAGAGCACAGTGAGAAAGGAGATGCACACAACTAATGTCTGGTTAGGAATGAATGGAGCAGCAAATACCTTGATTATTTCAAATCTTAAGAAAACATTTTAAGTGCTTCTTATAGTGTGAATGGGTGAATGTAAAATTCAGGGTAATTTGGGTTCTGCTAACACATTTTTAATTATCAAAAATAAAGTAGAAATCGAAAAATAAAATCTATTCTTCACATTTTTAAAGGTTTTAGCTCTCACTTAATAAAGCAATTTGTTTATAACTCACCTAGTTCCAAATAAAATCCACTGTGATAATTCACTAGCTTTTCAGTGATTTTTTTTAAAGAAACGTATCAAACTGTACCTGTATCAAACTAAGAGTAAAGTTGCCAAATTACTAACAGTAATCTCAATCTTTAAGCAACTTCAATTTTTAGTAAGTGCAAAGTTGTATACAAACCGCCCAATTGTATTGTCCACCTGAAAACAAAACTCTGTCCACTACCATCTTCAAGCTTCTAAATGACAACCTCACTTAAGCTGGAAAGATGTGAGTGATTTTGTACTTGTTAATGAGGAACTCACCTTGGCTAAATAGACAGCAGGGCCAAAGAAGTATCTTCAGGGGCCCAGGAATGAATTGTTGGTCTAGCATAGACCTAGTCTTAGGGTACAGTATCATATTAATATAATTTATAACAGTGTGAAAAAGACAAAGTACATGCAACATTTGCCCAATCCCATATATACACCATTCAGCAATTGTAGACCACTAAACTGGCTGAAGATATATTTGTTCTCCCTGAATTCCCTGAGAAGTTGACTTCATGATCAGTTTCCATAACTTGCAAAACAAAAAAAACAAAAACAAAAAAAAGCTTATGCTCAACTTCAAGTAAAATAAAGGGTCTGAATGTTTATTCCCATGTAATTAATTACATATCTATATTATTTATAGTTCACAGAACTAAATTTTAAAATATTGTGTTAAGAATACTAAGCTATAGTCCAAAGGACCAATGCCAGGAAAATAAGTTTATAGGAACATAAAATTTCAAGTGGAAAAGATTACAACCAAGGAGATGGCAAAAAGTATTCACTCAACTCACTCCTACTTTCCACAACAGGGTATCTGCCCTTGCTTAAGGGTAATGAATCTAAGGAAAAGGATAAAGGCAATGCAGAGTCACGGGAGAACCCGAGAGCGATGCCAAGATAATGAGTAAGTTCCTACGAGTTCCACATGCTCAAAACACTGCTTAGTCCACGCTATTTAACCCAGGGTAGGAGTCTAAAAAAGAGCAGTGACAATGTATAAGTGGAAAAACAGTAAAACTAGAATGACACAGTACCAGTAGAATATTCAGGCATCCAATATCAAAACTGGTATTCAAAAGCAATGAAGGGAGCATGACTTTATTATGTTTAAGTCTTTTAAACAGCAAGAAGGGGAGGGGCACTCACTGATGAGGGTTTTATATACAGAAATGGAGCACACATAGACAAATGAAATAGCTACATAACCATGTTTGTCCCTTAAAGAAGCACCACCCTTCCCAAGCCATCATAGAGAGACCTTAAGCAACAAGAGCCTGCACACGGTGCTAAGCTGCCTTTAAGACTGCTCGGACGACCACCACCACATACTCCATCAGTCACTGGCAGGTTCCTGCCATAACATTCAAGCATAAACACGTAAGCTAAGATCACAATCCCGTGAGGCAGCACCATTCCCCTTCATTTACATCTTACACTCGCAAACATCAGGTACTAAATGATAGCTACAAACTGTCTCCAGCTGGATTCAGAGTGCTTGCCTGAAATGCTTAAGGCCCTGGGTTCAGTCACCAGTCCTGGGGGCAGGAGGGAGACACATACATCTATCTGTGGACATTCATCACATATACCTTACTTCCTTATCAATAAGATAAACTCAAATCTGAATCCATTATGATTATATTTCTTCACTATGTATTTCTTACATTACTGATTCCCAAATTTCTGAAACTACCAATCATTAAAATATAAGGAAATCCAGACAGTGCAATGTATTAACAATGATCACATCAAGATCATTTCAATAGTTCTGGGCTCAGTTAAGGTTTGCAGAGGAATACCACTGTCTTAAGAGTTTTCTCTGACAGGACTACATGATCAAGGCAAGAGACTTCAAAAGGAAAACACTTAGTTGGGGCTGGCTTATAGTTTCAGAGGTTCAGTCCATCAGCTGGAGGAGTTGAGAGTTCTATATCTTGATCTGAAGGCAGCAAAAAGGGACTGTCTTCCACAGGCAGCCAGGAGAAAACGGACTACACACTGGGTCTAACTTGAGCTTATATGTGAGACCGCAAAGCCCACCTCTCCACAACGATCCACTTCATTCAATGAGGCCACACATACTCCAACAAGGCCATACTTCCCAGTTGTACCAGTCCTTATTGGCCATTCAAACACATGAATCCATGCTAGGAACCTATTCTAACTACCACATTCCACATTCCACTCCCTGGCCCCCATAGGCTTCTAGCCATAACATAATATGAAATACATTTAGCCCAACTTCAAAAGTCCCTATAGTCTATCAGTCATCTCTTAACTGTAATACCCTATAAAATCAAAGGCAGATCACATACTTCCAATGATATCATGGTATAGAATATACATCTCCATGTCTGATATACAACAAATCTTTTCAGCTTTGTTGACTGTAACACAATTCTTTCTCTTGGGTTGATTCCATTCCCTGTTGGCAAATTTCCTCATCAGGTATCCCTCATCTCTGGTATCTCTAACATCTTAAGGTTGCCAAGGCAACTTCAACTTCACAGCTTTTTGATTCAATATCTAGGATCCACATATGATCTTCTGGGTTCCTCCAAAGGTTACTTCTTCAGCTCTGACCTCTGTAGCACTCCAGGCTCTGGCTGACTCCACTCCATTGCTGTTGCTGTTCCTGGCAGACATCCCACGGTACTGGCATCTCCAATACACTGTAGTCTTCTGCTGCAACTAGACTTCACCAATAGCCTCTCACAAACTCTCTTCATGGTGCCAAGCCTCAACTTCTTTGCCTGACCCCCTTCAGTCCTGGGTCTTCAAATGCCACTGAGGCTGCAGCTTCACCAATGGCCTTTCCTGGGCTCTCTCAGTGTCAAGCCTCAGGGATTCTCCATGACCCCTACATACTTTTGAAATCAGTACCATCTAGGTGATCCTGACACATTACCAAGTATCTCTGCCAGCTGCCAGCACAAGGTCTCTCTCTAGAACACAGCTTATTTGTGCTCTCAGAAAACATTTCTCAGATTTCTCCTCAGCGATACTGCTGGTCTTTTCTTTATCACCACTAATTTCTTAGCTCTAGCTAACCAACATCAATTGTCCCAGTAACCCTTCTATTCTTGACTGTCAAGCAGGAGCTGGCAAGTTCTGCTTGCCGGGACAAGAACATAGCCCCCTTGTTCTAGTACATCTTCACCAGCTTTCTATATTCAATGATTTTCTTCACTATCTAACCTTGGCTGTCCTGGAACTTGTACTGTATACTGACTTTGAACTCAGAGATCTGTCTGCCTGTCTCCTGAATGATGGAATTAAAGCATGTACCATCACACCTGGACCTAAGCTTTTCTTTAATTCCTTTTCACAAGATCTTTATAAGTAAGGCCACTATGATATGCCCCCCATTTCTGGATAGTAATTCATTCCAGATATAGTAGAGTTGACAACCGAGAATAGCCATCACAACTCATCCTTTGTCAGTCTGACACATGATCATATCTCCTTATGTCCAAATGAAAACAACAATCAGTGCAAAATAACACATAACATGATTTAACTATCCTCATACAACTGTAAACTCATTAAGTTTAGCTGGGTGGGATCATGCCCCAAGGGCACCACTTCTTTAATTCCATTTTACATCCTTGAATATCCTTGGATTTAGCTCCATTCCACTTACTGGTGCCCCTTTAACTTTTGAACCAAACGTTTTGTATTTTTCCTTTCTCAGTTTGCTACATCTGATCAAAAGGCTCTTCATAACAATGATCCACAGGATAATCTATGCTAGACTGTCTTGAAATTTCCCTGGCCAAAGCAATTAAATCTAAATCTCTTCATCTTAGCCTCAGGCAGACTCTTCAAATGAGGGCAAAAGCAGCCATTCTTCACCAAAACATAACAAGAACAATCTCTAGGCAACATACTAAAATTCTCCTCCGAAACCTCTACAGCCAGGCCCCCAAATTCCAATTCACCCTCAGTATAACTGTCTCCATGTTCCTACTAGTATGGCCCATTTAGCCCCACTTAAAGTATTCCAGTCTTTTACAAATCTAAAGTCCCCAAATCCACATTTCTCCAAAAATAATCACAGTCAGGCCTATGACAGCAATTCCCCAGTCCCTGGTACCAACTTCTGTCTTAGTTAAGGTTTCATTGCTGCAAGGAAGGGACAAGAAGTTCAAGGCAGCTCTTATAAAGGAAAACATTTAACTGGGACTGGTTTACCGTTTCAGAGGTTCAGTCCATCACCAGCATGGCAGCATGCAGGAAGACACGGTGCTGGAGGAGCTCAGGGTGCTACCATCTTGATCCAAAGGTAGCAGAAGGGGGACTGTCTCTCATAGACAGCCAGGAGGAAACTGATTGCACACTGGATTTAACTCCAGCTTATATGAGACCTTAAAGCCCACCTCCACAGTGACACTTGTCCACCAAGGCTATACCTAATCTAACAAGGCCACAACTCCTAATAGTGCCACTCTCTATGGGCCAAGCATTCAAACACATGAATCTATAGGAGCCACTCCTATTCTAACTACCAATATACAGAATAGTTGTTTAAAAACAAAAACCTACTTCTCTTCAGCCCTTACATCTGGTATTTATATACTTTCACTTTTATTTTTTAAATTTCTAAGCCAATACATACAGCATTTATGTATAACTTACTCTGGGGCCCACTGTCTGTAAAAGAAGTTTACAGAAAAACTCTAACAAAGTCTTCTGACTTCATTATCACCCAGAAGTAGCATCTGAAGAACAATCGAGAACATCTGCCTAATTTTTAAAGCTATCCATCTCCTACTGAGCAATATGAATTTGTCCTGCCTCAGAACTTCCCTAACAATCCCATAAACTACATCAGTCCTCATTATCTTTGTTCAACCCTCAATTAAGAAACTATAAAATAGGATCCAACACACATAGTTCTATAATTCCCACAGCATTTGTCATTAATGTTGGTCAATCAAAGTAACTGTACTTCTACACCTAATTTTACAAACTATACTTGGGAAAATAATTTCCTCTACTCATACAAATGTCTTGTTTTCTCTAACTCAAAAATTTTAATGTCAAAACATACTTTAAGTTAACATCAAGGGTAATGCTAAAAATATCAGAGCCATTTTAGAATACTCTATTTATTTGTTTTCGCACCCTTAAATATAAACACACTAGGCCATTACTTACTTGATACTGTCTGTGCAACTGAAGTAGCAGTTGTTGTGGTAGCTGTGGTGGAGGACGGGGTAGATGTTGGTGCTGACGTGGACACTGCAGGTGCTGGGCTACTGGTGGTAGGGGTGGGAGCGCCTACTGCTTGTGCTTGGACCTGAGCCTGGGCCTGGGCCTGAGCCTGGGCCTGAGCTTGTGCTTGCGCTTGGGCCTGAGCCTGGGCTGCCTGAGCCTGGGCCTGGGCCTGGGCCTGGGCCTGAGCCTGTGCCTGTGCCTGAGCCTGAGCCTGGGCCTGGGCCTGAGCCTGGACCTGTGCTTGAGCTGCAAGCATAGGTGTTAGTTCTGACTGCTGAATAACCTTAACTCCATCTGGCTTGGTCCATGCAGATTCACGAGTCCGAGCATTATAGTAATAAACCTGCAGAGGAAGGAATAAGGGATAATCACAAAACCCAGTACTAAAAATGTTAGTATTATTTTGTCTTAAAATATTTTAAAGAAGTCTTAGAAAAGGTTAAAAATATTCATAAATTGTAAGTCTGTTTCTATAGACAGGAGAGAAAAATCAATATTATATTTTGTGCAGGACGTTAATAAAGAAGACCTGACACTATCTTTATGAGAAAGCCTTGCTGACAAAATTGGCCTTTGCCTAACATGTAAGAACTATACCTGAGAAGATTACCATCATGCTCTTTCTTCCAAGTAAGAATGCACTCCATGCCTAAACCCCTCATGTTCATAGTCTGTTTTCTTTCTGGTAGTATGGAATTTTAGTATATGCTAAACAGTACTATATGACCAATGTCAAATGAAAACCCCACCAAAACCATACAGGTTCATGTGAGTTTATTGGTTACCATTCCTCTCTGAAGAAATTAACCATGCAGTATCATTCCTTCCGAGGATTTTGGGAAGCTTCAGTCGATTTTCCTTCATATGAACTCATGCACCTTCTCCTGTTTTGTATTCTCTCACTGTAATTTCAGCTGTGAGGTCAACTACGTGTTGATCCCTGCTAATGTTTCCCAAGCCTAGAGATGGTCTTGAGAATTTGTGACATACAGACCTCCATGTGATCTTGGAACTGCAGCAATGCAGCAGAGTCTAATTCAGGCCTTCCTCTAGTCACATCCTTGCCACTGTTTGAGGCACAGGGTACCACAGTCTCAATCTACCAAAGATTCACTACTTTGCCACCATAAAAACAAAATGTTCTAGTTTACCTTCCCATCTGGAGTCTTATTTTCTACCCATATCTCCTCAGTGGGGGGCAGTGCTGGAGCACCAGGAGCAGTCCCCGGAGGCATTCCTGGTGGGAACATCATGCCCGGAGGAGGAGGCATAGCTCCCATGGGTGGAGGCATGAATGGTGGTCTCTGTGAAATCACAAAAACAATTACTATCAATCATAAACTACTTCTTTTCCTTCAGGAAATAAATTATACCTCTACACAAAAGTAAATAACTATAAAAGCAAACAGTTGTCTGTTCAAATACAGTACTGCATGAGAAAATGATTAATCTGTAATAAAATTAATAGCAAGAATGTAAAAATATTGACAGGAGCTAGGTTATACCATCATGGGTAAACTTTATGTTCTTCATATCTCATTGCATTTTTCATGTTTTTACTTTTGTAGTGATCAGGATCAAACCCAGGGCTTTATACATGCTAGGCAAGTATTTTATTCCTGACCTACATCCCGACCCTTTATGTTTTAACATTAAGTTTATAAATGTTTTACAACTTATCTACAGTAAGTACTACCAATAAACAATATTCTACCAAAAATAAATAAATAAATAAATAAAATCACACAGCACAAACCCTTCATTGTTTTTTACTTCAAGCAAAAATAGTTAAGATATTTTCCACCATATTTTTCATGCAGTAATAATAAATCTCATCATTTTAAACGTCAGTGAGTTTCACAAATATAGAAAACAATTATCCACTCCTTCAGGTTTCATTTGTTCTGCTCTGGTCTTAGTACTGGGAACTGAAGTCAGCCCTTGACAAGCCCCTCAGTAGAAAGCTCAGAAATCAATCAAACATATAGGACACCACTCTTGTGAGTCTAAAGAACCTGAAAATTTCTCCACAGTCATTCTTCAGTAATATAACAAGACGCCAAGCTGTACATGAAGCCAGAAGTGCTGCTGCTGCTTCTGACATCTGTGCCTGGTAACATCTGTGCCTGGTAACGCTAAGCGGAAGGAAAGAGTCTTCAAGAACAAGTTTAAGAGCCAGGTGTGGCGGTGCACATCTTTAACCCCAGCACTCAGGAGGCAGAGGCAGGTGGATTTTTGTGAGTCTGAAGCCAGTCTGTCTACAGAGTGAGTTCCAGGATAGTCAGGGCTACACAGAAAAACTTTGTCTTGAATAAAGGGAAAGAATAAACCAAAAATAATGAATATTGTAGCTGTCATTTTGAACAAAGATTAAGATGTTTTCTATAACTTGTATATAATATAAAAATTCAATTACCAAGAGCACCTTAAATTAGGCAAGGTAACTGAATCCTACTATCCTCTAAGTACTCCCTGCACTGCCCTACTCCCTGCTTTGATGAACTTATTTCTGTCACTTTTGCATGCTCCTGTCTTTGCAGCACTAACACAAACTCCATTTATAAAAGTTCTACCCTAAATGTACATGTAGTAAACTTCTACTCACTAAGCTAAAAAGCTGGACCTTTCCAATCTTCAAGTAAATGTAATGCCACATCCCTAACAGACAAGCTTCCACTTCAAATACAAGTTTAGCCAAGTATAGTGGTACATGTCAACAATCCCAGCACCCAGAGGCTAAAGCAGTACATCTACTACATGCTCAAGGCCACTCTGGAATACAGGGTGGATTCAAGTCCAGCCTGTGCTAAACATTAACTTCCCATCAAATTGGAAGGAAGGAAAGAAGGAAAGAAGCAAGGAAGGAAGGAAATGAAGGAGGGAGGGAGGGAGGGAGGGAGGGAGGGAGGGAGGAAGGAAGGAAGGAAGGAAGGAAAAAGAAACACCTCTTTGTACATCCCAAGTTTTTACTTAGAAAAACATCATAATAAATCTTTTTCTAATAGTAAAATATTTGGCAGAAGAAAAGAACTATTATCCAAATCTATTTTCATTCTCCAAATTCTACCCTAGACATCATTTCTAGAAAGGATAATTACTGAAAAATATATATCTATCTACACTATTAGATACTTGCTAGCAATATAAACCATGAAAGATAAATACCCTCCACTCAGTACTTTAAAATCTGAAAGTCTTTTTCCCATACAGAAGACAGGTTTCAGTAAAATTAAGGATAAATACAAACTAGTCTATTAAAGCTAAGTTTTTTGAGTAGTTATCTGTCACCATTTAAGTTCCTGTTCTGATTTTCATATTAACAACTTGAGCATCAGCAGTATATGAAGACATGTCTTTAGTTAATTCAAAGTGATTAAAACTTGAATTTCTGCTGAAGTATCTCACACCTACAATCTCAGCATTTAACAGCTAAGGCAGGAGAATCACGGTAAAATCAAGGCCAGCCAGAACTACAGACTAAGAACTTGTCTCAAAAAATTAAAATAAAGGAAAAAATGTTAAAACAGGGAAAAAAAAAATCTAAAAACAGGGAACTAAGTCAGTGGTTAAGAATGTTTGCTCTTGGGGCTGGAGAGATGGCTCAGCGGTTAAGAGCACTGACTGCTCTTCCAGAGGTCCTGAGTTCAATTCCCAGCATCCACATGGTGGCTCACAACCATCTGTAATGAGGTCTGATGCCCTCTTCTGGCCTGTAGGTGCACATGTAGGCAGAAAGCTGCATGAAGTATACATAATAAAGAAATAGATATTTAAAAAAAAAAAAAAAAAAAAAAAAAAGAACGCTTGCTCTTCTTCCAGGAAACCCAAGTGTGGATCCCAGTATCCATATCCTGTGATTCACAACTGCTTGTTCACTGTGGCTTACAACCACAGTGCTCTTTTCTGGCCTCAATGGGTATCTGGTATACATACATACATGGAAGCAAAACTCATACACATACAATAAAAACAATAAAGAAAACTCTTTAAACACCAATAAACAGAATCAGAATTTTAAGGCAAAACCTGTATATAAAATTGATACTAATCAAGAAATGGCAACCTCTATAATTCTTTACCTGGAGGTGTGGTGGGCCCATGGGTGGAGGTATTCCTCCTGGGGGAGGCATTGGTGGCATATTAGGATCAAAAGGAGGCCGTCCAAAGGGGGGCCTGGGTGGTGGAGGAGGGCCTCTCATCATGCCGAAAGGAGGAGGTGGTCTCATAAGAGGTGGTGGGCCGCGCATCACTGCATTTGGTGGGGGAGCTGGGCCTCGGAATCTCAAGGCCTGCTGTTGAGCCATCCTGCATGAAAGAACAGCGAATACTCTCAAAATTACAAAAGTAGCTACTCAGAACTGAATTACAAAAATGTTCAAAGGGCTCAAATGCAAACAAGAGTTGGAAAGCCGTATTTTGCAACCACTTGGTAAAAATGAGGTGAGAATGGATGTGGGAGAATATTTAGATTATTTTAAAATACCTTCCCCACAATAGTACCTATAGTCACAAGAATGAAAACAACTTTAATCAAAAAATGAAGCAATTCCATAATTAATGTTGTCTACCTAAGGATAGATGGGTTAGTTATGACTGAGAGGGACATTCCACACAGTCCAACCAAGACTATACAACCTCTAACAATGAATATAGGATGTTACCGGAACAGTCAGAAGACTCAACAGGTAAAGGTACCCACCACCAAGCCCTGTGACCAGTTTTGATCCCTCAAATCCACAAGGTTAAGGGAGAACCAAGTCACCCTAGTTACCCTCTGACAGTCATATTTGTGTGGTGGTGTATACATAATGACTGTCCTGGAGGGGTGTTACGCAGAAATAGATGAGTCACATAGAAAAAGTTAAAGGCTAAAGAACCATATCCTAACACCATCTCTGGTTTATACAAACAGAGGCGATACATATAAAAGGTAGCAAGATCTACTGCTAGTGAAGGATCAACTTTAGAAGTTGATTCTTAGGCTACTTCTATAGTAACAAAAAATAGACACAAATGTATTTAGGGGGAAATGCTCCAACTTTTTGTTTGTTTGTTTTGAAACAAGGTTTCTTTGTGTAGCCTTGGCTGACCTGGAACTACCAAGAAAGGTCAGCCTTGCTTCTCCTGCTGGGATTAAAGATGTGTGCTATCACAGCCAAGCCCCCTCTGTATCTTAACCATAAGCAGTTCAGACTAAAAAGAGCATTCAGAATGCAAATAAAGCAAACATCTCCCATTTTATATAATTTTTAAATCTGAAATACCTTTTTGTCTTTATTTTTTTTTAAACAGGGGGTTTCTACATGGCCCTGGCTGTCCTAGAACTCACTATGTATGTAGACAAGAATGCCTCAAACTCACAGATCTACTTGCTTTCACCTCTTCTCTACTCCCTGACACTGGAATTAAAGGATGAACTGCCATTTTTAGAAGAGCAAAGGGAGCTGATTTAATTGCTCAGTGGTAAAGATGCTTCCTGCCCCGACTGATGACCAAAGTTTGATTCCTGGGAGAATAGAACTCCTGCAAGTTGTCCTGACTTTCATATATGCACTGTGGCACACAAAAAAATATTTAAAAATATGTATTTTATTAGAAGAGAGAAGATATAGTCTAAGACATTTCAAATACTGTTGTGTCTGAAGGAGAAAGCCTTTCCTTCCCTGTTCTGGCCAAACATCTTACTGTATTTCTCCATGGCTTCTGAACAAATAACTGTCATAAGAGCATTATTTACCTTTGCCCTCAGTGATTAAAAGAATTATCCTTCAAAGTTCTAAGTATGTGCCAGAGAGAATACGATGCTCTTTTCAAATACTGCTACTTAGCAACAGTTCTATGAGGTTATGAGGTGAACACTAGTGTTAATCCCATTTTACAGATAAGGAACTAGGGTACACAAAAGGAAATGCTGCACTCAGAGCTAAACACTCAGAGCTAGATCAGTGGTAAAGCAAGAATTAAAATGCCAGTGTCCTGAAAGTCCCTTCAGAGAGGAATTTTGTTCACTCAGAAATCCCCAGTACACTGTAAGGTCCCCACTAATACTCACAAAAGGTGTTAGAGAAGTAGCGTAGTGGTTTAAGAGCAGTGGCTGCTCTTAAAGAGTACCTGGGTTCACTCTCCTGCACTTACATGGCAGCTCACCACCAGTTCCGGCACATCTGACACCCTTCACCAGACATACACGCAGGCAAAACATCAACACATATAAAATATAAATAAATAAATAAATAAATAAATAAATAAATATTCATGGCCAGGCATAGGTGGTACACTCAGGAGACAAAGACAGGCAGATCTCTGTGAGTTTGAGGCCAGTCAGAGTGAGTTCCAAGACAGCCAGAGATACACAGAGGAAACCCTGTCTCAAAAACCTGAAAGAGCTACATAGGAGACCCTCTTTTGGGGGAGGGGGAATGACAGGATGACCACAGAGGCAGGAAGATCATAAGTTGGAGGTCACTCTAGGCAACTCAAGGTCCTCATCTCTAAATAAAAAATAAATAAATAAATAAATAATAATAATAAAAAAGAAAAAAAGGAAACATACTTTCTAAACTTCAACTTGCCAAAGACAATTGGAGCAATCTTCTGGGAAGCTAAAGTCTATACATTACCCACACAAACCACATTTCCATATTCAAAAAAACTAGATTAACAATATTATGCGTATCTGAAAATAATCAGAAACTGGAGGGATGGTCCAACCATTATTTACACCTGAGTTTGTTCCCAAAATCCTTATAAAAATACCAAGCATGGTGGTGAACATCATGCTTCATAGGCAAAGAAAGGAAGATTCCTAGCACTTGCTGGCACCAATCTAGTCTAACCATTGAGTTTGAGGCCAATGTGAGAACCTATTTCAAAGGAGGTTGTCTGTCTCCCTGTAGATGACATCTAAGGTTGTCTTCTGACCTCCACATCATGACAACAGGCAGACACAGACACACAGATGCACTTTCTCTCTCACACACACACAGACACACAAAATAATTAGTATTACAGGCTTTCCTCATCACTCTGGATTCTGTGCAACTTTCCTACATTTTCAAACCCCGCTTACAATTACCCTTTATGTTCGAAATTTTCACATCTCAGTTCAACTCTGCTACCATCAAAAGAATTCCAAAGTAACTAAAGTGCCTTCAGGAGAACGAGAGACTAAAGAACTACTATACAAGTATATTTAGCCAACAAGCCTATGCTGCAAAGGTCCAAGTAGGAGCACTCAGGAGGCAGAAGCAGGTGAATCTCTGTGAATTCTGGGCCAGCCTGGTCTACAGAACAAGTTCTAGACCAGCCAAGGCTACATAGTCAGAGAAACCCTGTCTTGATGAGAGGAAGGAAGGAAGGAAGGAAGGAAGGAAGGAAGGACAGATAGATGGATATACCTTAATCTTAGATATCTCCTTTTGATCAGTTTTTTCTTCAAAAAAAATCTATATTATTTCTTTAAAATTTCATACTTCTTGCTTCCAAAACAAGATTAAGCATTTGACCTCTGGAACCATTAAGCCATACCAGCTCTGCTCTTTATCAGGCTACTAATATAATTTCCAAGTCTGAATTACCTACCATGTAAATGAATGAAGACTTCAAATAAAAGCTACCTCAGAGTTCTGTTAAATGAGATAATCCCTGTCAATTTAAGGTTAACAGTCAATACATAGCAAATCATGCTATCATTTTCAATTATTCCTAATGCTTTATAATGCTTTATCTATATAAGACGCTTAGTTAATTTTCTAGATTTCTTTTTAAAATCTGCCACTTAATATCCTGCTGCCATAACCTAATGTTACTATTTTCTGACATCAATTATAGGCAGACCAAGTCCTGAGGTTATACACTGCTTCTAGCATTTCCTCACCAAAGTCTGCAGTAAGGACTAAATAAACAGATAAAGCACCTGAACAGCAACTGACAGAAACACCTTGTAAAGTTGTTATTGGCCAGCTACTATCAGGCCTCGTTTTACCTGGAAGTTGTGGACATTTCCAGACTCCAGTATTCCTGATCATCAAAGACATCAACTATCTCCATTATGTTGTAGCCCCTGTTCGTGGTTCCCTCTGCTTGGCATGTTCTTCCCACATCTTTATATGACTGTCTGTTGTTCATTATTCAGACTCAGCCCAATGTCATCTCAACCTGTTCCTCTAGCGTCTGTCTCACAGGTTCTCTGGGCCATCACTTGTTCTGAGTTTTCAAGTACAACAAATGCTACAAAGCAGTCCATCACTGCCTTTACCCATCATACAGTTCCCTTTAGTATACTGACACTGTACAATATTGTTTAATAATGACCATGAACCCTGGGCCCTTCCTACTTACCAGGCATTTTCTGTACTCTTAATTCTTACAGCAACCCAAAGTGAGTTTAATGCCATTTTTTACAAAGGAAAAACAACTTATCAAGGCAGCTAATCGCTATTGATGCCAAAGTATCCCCATTCCTGTTTTCTCCAGTGAAGAGACCCAGGTCTGAAGAACCTTGTCATAGTATCAGCAGTAAACAAAGGACCTAGGAAATAACTCCAAAAAGTTACTTTCATGGCCTTCAACCACAGAGGATGAATGACATTAGATCTCTGTATTTCAAAACACTTGGGTGACTTGAAATCTTACATCCTACTTTAACACTTCTGAGGAAAAGAAGCCTAGTCACATGAAGAGAACTTGCCTATCACCCCCACCCCCACCCCCACACAAAGGATGACCTGGAAATGCAAATATATTTTTCTATGAGTAGTCTATCCAGATAAGCAAACACCTTAGAGAAAATCCTTTAGTTGAATGGGCAAAAAATTAAAGATGCTATCTACACAAACATCATGGGGACCTAGGTTTTAGTTCAATCCCAATCAACAATCTCCACAGAGCTTCACACCTGCAGGCCGATTTCCTCATTTGATGGTTTTAGTTTCAAATTTGGATCAACCTCAATTAAACTGCAAAGTCTTTAGAAACATAGGACTTTTCCCTTTATGACCAGGACCTATCCAATAACTGTCACAGGATGCATAATGAGCAGTAAGACAATAGAGTGACCATTTCCCAGTATCAGTTTATTTACCACCCATCTACTAAACTCTTATTTCTCAGACTCTATAATAGACCCCACCTATGAACCATATATGGGATGCAAAGTGCAAACAAAGCGCAGTTTCTGTCATCAAAGCAGCCACAGAAACAGCCCATTTATCATAAACTCTCTGGAAAGCATGGTGATCACACATAACCAATGGCCTGAGATTTACCACCCTCCTGCTTCAGCTTCCTGAAAGCTGCGATTAGCAAGTGTGTGCCACCACACAAAGCTCCTCAAGCAAGCGACTCCTAAGCCCAGAAGCTAAGGTACAAAAACTTGCAGCAGGTTATCCAATTAAAGCCTTATTGGAGTCAGTTTTGCAATGTCCATGATGTCTAGACTATCAGGAATAAGTCTACAAGGCTACTTACAAGACCCACTCCTAGCTCCCTAGGACCTCTTGAGATCAAAATCAAAAATAAACTTTCTATCGCTAATACTGGAAGGCCCTGAAAATGTACTCCAGTCAATCACCACACAGTTATGGGAGTGAAACGAAATCGCTAATACTGGAAGGCCCTGAAAATGTACTCCAGTCAATCACCACACAGTTACGGGAGTGAAACGATTCAAGATTCATCTCGGAAATAAAACAAAACCTTGTTCCTACCAAAGAAGGAATATCTGTGTGACTTTCTGAACCTGAAAGTCATTATTTTCTTCTAAGCAAGATTAATCTGCATTTCCTTAGAAAATTTCACCCCGAACTCTAGAAAACACAAGTCCTCAAAATCAACACCTGTCTTCCTTTTAAATGCTAAAGGGGCACAATTCAGAATGGGAACTGAATATCTGAAATAGCATTTTCCCTTACAGGGAAAAAAATTGCACATATATAAAATAGGTGACCTTTCTTCCTCCTCAAAAAAAAAAAAAATCAAACAAAGAAAGGGCATTTCCCGACCACTGTGATCAAACTTTAATCACGAACGGCAAAGGCACTGAATGAGGAGGTTAAGAAAAAAAAGGTCACTGCCTCTGTGGGGCCGGGCCGTGGGTAGAACAGGACGAGGTCGCAGGCTTGGGACCCGGACAGAGCTACTTCCTGGATTCACAACTCCAACCTTTGCTCGTTCTACGGCCTCAACCCCTCTGAGAAGTCCCCTCGACTACTGGGACAGACGAGAGACTGGCCTGGCACCGCCTCTGGCCTGCGAAAAGCGCCTGCAACTCCTCCAAACCCGTGCTGTGAGGATCCGGGCAGGGGAGCCTTAGAGAAGCGGCTTTCGTGGCCCTGCAAACGGTCAGGGCTGCGAATCTTCACAAAAGAAAACGAATCGGAAACGAGGGCCGGAGGAAAGCAGCGGGGCTGGGGAAGGTGGCGCGGGAGGCCAGGCGGCGCGAGGCCGCGGAGGGCGTGGAGGAGGCCGCGGTGGGTCGGGCAACGCCGGCCGGGCGGCGGAGGGGAGCGGCCAGTGGGGCCCGCCACGGCAGGCGGGCCGCGGCCTGAGGATGAGGCGCGCCGACCAGGGCTCCAGGGCCCGCAAAGGACGCGGCTGCGCCCCACCGCGCGCAGGAGGCCGCAGCCCAGCCCCGGCCCGGCTCTCATTCAAGCCTCCCTCCCTTCCCCCTTTCGCCAGCCCCACGCGGTCGGGCCCCGGGCAGCCGCGACTCCTGTCCCCTCCATCCCCTCCGGTTTCAGAAGCGAGCCCCAGCCCCTGGGACGCCAGCACGTCTAGATGTGAGGGAAGGTAGCACCCTTTACCTCAGCTCCCCCGGGTTGAAGCGCTCGCCTTCCCCTCCGTCCCCGCCACGCTCCGCCATTACAGACAGCCGCGTTCATCCACCCGCCGACCCGGCGTTCCCAATTGGCCGGAGGAATCGTCAATCCCACTCACACAAGGTGGGACTAACTGAAATCTATATGATGATTGGTGAAGCTCACCATCAATCTTGACGTTGGGGTGGCATTTGCTTTACTATTGGGCAAAGGGCCCGCCGACTTTGAAAGCGGTATTGAGACTGTCAGTTGATTGGCCGCTTGGAGGCTTTATGGGAAATGAGACTTAGGCAAGGAGGAACAAGTGGCGCCCTCTTGCGGAAAAAAAAGCTAAGTCCTCCCAAGTTCCGCCCAGCCTAACGTAGCCACGTGTCCGCGCGGCTTCCAGGAGCCAGATGTGGAGCCATATTAGCCACTAATAGCTTAGGCCGAGACCTTGTGCGTTATATGAACCAATCGGAAATCGAAGTGAGTCCCGCCTAAACCAATTACCGAGTAGCTAGAGAAAGCGGTATTTCTCATCCTTGTAATTAACAAGAGGCTTAAATCACTATGCTGTCTATGCTTGTTCTTAAATAATTACAAGCATACCTTCCAGCTCACCTAATCAACTGCAGGCTAAGTGTTATATAATTTACTGCATTAAATTGGATAAGGGAAGCCTCTACAATTTACAGCTTCCTTTCCTTCAGTTAGCTATTCTTTTTTAGTCTCAAAATAAAGCTGTCTAAATTCTCACACCCTGATACCAGAAGTAATTATAAATATACTCTATTCAAAAAAGAAAAAAATCGAGCCCAGGGATTTCAATGGCATAGTGAAAATGACCACTGTCATCACTGAACTCAAAATAATGATAAATTTTACTCAGACACTACACACACACACACACACACACACACACACATATATGTATATATATATATATATGTGTATATATATGCAGTATTCTAAACACTGGCTATGGATTGATGTTTCTTTTATGCTTTGAAACCCACTAACAGGCAAGTGATACAAATAACCATAATTTGTGGGTGGGATTGAGAAATGTTTTAAATTACTTGCTCAATCTATGAAACTAGTAAATGCCTTAAACCCAAAACAGTATGACATCCAAATCTCACTGTAGCCCAAAGTAATTCTACCAACTCAAAAACTTGTGCAATAAGTACCATTATTTGTAATGCTAAAAAGGGGGGGATAACATTCCTCTGCTGGTAAATAGCTTTAAAATGGCAGCCATATGATGGAATATTTTTCAACCTTGAAACACCCACAAAAAAAAAAAAAAAAAAAAAGATGAATGGACCTTGAAAGCAGTATACTAAGCAAAAGAAACCAGACACAAGAGACCAGTGCTATATTGCTCTGTTTATATGACGTGTCCATAACAGGCAAGTCCGAAGAAAAAGAAAGAAGATTCATAGTTAACATGAAGAAGTGAATTTGAGGAACTGAAATTCTTTTTTGATACTGAAAATGAAAATGTGGGATTAAGTCCCAAACTAGGACACACTCATAGGGTTGGAAACAAGGAGTCACACAACAGCTAGGTATATGTGTACAGGAATCAACGCCACAGGGCTCTCCAGGACCCAAGTTACACACCAGTTTCTCTAGGAAACATTCTCCAGAGAGAAAATCTAACCCGGTGCCTCAGATATCTGGTTTCTCCTGTTAAATTCTCTTGCAGCAAGCTACAGGTCTTTGTGACATTCCAACTGTTGGCCTGCAGGAATAGACTTACAAACCACAGAATACTAATCTCAGTCAGTCAGGGATAGTTTATTGAGCATATGCCCCCAGGACTGATTAATGTAGGCCGTGGTTCAGACTCACTGACTTAAGATCCTACAGGCCCTCTTACTCTCTCTTACCCCTCTTGCTCTTTGTATTTCTCTGTTCTTGTCCACATCCCCCTCTTCCAAGTGCCTATGGCCAGCCGCCTTTCCTCTCTTCTTCTACTCTTCTCTCATTAAACCTCTCCACGTGGAAAAAAAAAAAAAAGATCCTACAGGTCGTTTTAAGCCTAAAATCTACAAAACATATATGCCAAGTTATTCTACCAATCAGAATTTAGGGGTGGGGTTTCCTTAGGAACGTGTCTTTGTTGTACACTTGTCCACTCCTGTTGGTTAGGGTATTCACTGTGGCAGCATCTATGTCTTAACTAGCCTACCAAGATGGGACTTGTCCAACATTCATGTCTTAACTCACCAACCAGAATGTCAGTTACCCATGTACATGTCTCTTTCTGCCAAGTAGGATGTCAGTTCCCAGGGAGGTCTTGGAAATTCACACTCAACCCCTACTCAACCACTCAAAATAAAAAGTCTTACTTCAAGTAGTTTCTTATATTGGTGATGGTGTCTCTCTTATCTTGGGGTCTATCCCAGGGGCAGCTTACAAAAACAAATAGGATAAAAGCTTATACACAGATGCAGGAAGTGTAGCTGGGTGGTTGGTTCAGGCCCAAGCTTAACGTGGGTAACTGTACAAAGCAGTTCTACTGACTTCTATTGTGACTGGTTTCCAAGGGCGGAGAATGTAGTCGAATATTATACCTTAGGGGGCAGAAAGCTTCCTAGTAACAGCAGAAACAACATATGAAAAAATGTCCTTACAGTATTAGTAACAGCACAAAATAGCAGGCTAACCAGGTAACAGATTTTACCTAGGCCTTAACACTAGCAACATGTTACTACAGTGGCACATTGAGCATTATTTAGGTGGCATTTTCATATTTTATCATAGTTTTTCTTGTAAACTTATTTATTTTGGGTTGTTGTTGTTGTTGTTGTTGTTGTTGTGTTTTGCCTTGTTTGTTTTATGGTTTGGTTTGGTTTGGTTTGGTTTTTTGAGACAGGGTTTCTCTGTGTACCTTTGGCTGTCCTGGAACTCACTCTATAGACCAGGCTGGCTTCAAACTCAGAGATCTGCCTCTACTCTGCTTCCCAAGTACCGAAATACCACCAGGCTATTTTATTTTTAGTGCTGAATTATTTTAAAGCAAATTAAGGACATCCCAAATTTCCCAATGTGTTGGACAGCTTTGTCAACTTGACACAAGCTAGAGTTATCAGAGAGGAAGGAGCCTTAATTGAGAAAACACCTCCATAAGACCAGATTGTAGGCAAGCCTGTAGGATATTTTCTTAGTTATTGATGTGTGAGGAGGTCCAGTCCATTGTGGGAAGAGCCACCCCTTGACTGGTGGTCCTGAGTTGTATAAGAAAGCAGGCTGAGCAAGCCACAGGGAGCAAGCCAGTAAGCAGCATCCCTCCATGGCCTCTGCATCAGCTCCTGCCTCCAAGTTCCTGCTCTATTTGAGTTCCTGGCCTGACTTCCCTTGACAAAGAATACTGATATAGAAGTGGAAGTGTAAAACCCTTTCCTCCCCAAGTAGCTTTTGATCATGGTGTTTCATCATAGCTACATTATAATCTTAACTAAAATACCTCCTATATATTTCAATATGAACCTGTAAAAACTCTCACAGTGTTCACTAGGCAGTGGCAGTGCACACCTTTAATCTCAGCATTCAGGAGGCAGAGGCAGGAAGATCTCTGAGTTTGAGGCCAGCCTGGTCTACAGAGTGAGTTCCAGGACAGCCAGGGCTACACAGAGAAAACTTCCGTCTTGAAAAACCAGAAGACAAGGTAGGCTGCCCACCTCCACTTTCTTTGTTGACCCAATCCACAGGGTCTCCCCTAATGCTGTAACAAAACACCAATTGCAACCTGTCTTCTCAACAGCCCAGCCTGCATTGGATCCTGCCTTCCCCCAAACTTCAACACAGAAAGTACTCCCCATGAACACACCATCCTAGATGGCCAGTAAAAAAAAAAAAAAAAAAAAAAAAAAACAGGCAACACAGAGCCAGCACACTCTCTGAATATCCAGACAGGAAACAAACTATTGTATTAGTCATGGTTCCCTAGAGCCACAGAATTTATGGAATGGATGAATCACAGAGATGATAGAGGTTATTAAAGAAGTATTGAAACATTCCTCAGAGAAAGTCAAGGAAACACAAACAACTGGAGGAAATGAGATATTCCTCAGAAAAAGCAAAGAAAACACAAACAACAGTTAAAGGAAATAACTAAAACTTTTCAAACCCTGAAAATAAAAATAGAAATGATAAAGTAAACACAATTAGGGAACTGGAAATGAAAAATTAGAATTGGAGCAGGAACTCCAAAGGCAAACTTCACCACAGAAAACAGGAGATGACAAGAGAGAGACTCTGGAGTATGGAAGATATCATCAAGAAAACGAACACATTGGTCAAAGAAAATGTATCTAAAACAGTCCCTGACACAAAACATCCAGGAAATCTGGGACACTGTGAAAAGTCCGAACTTAAGAATAATAGGGACAGAGGAAGTAAAAGAATCCCAGCTTGAAGGCCTGGAAACTACTTTCAACAAAATTATAAGAGAACGTTTTTATAACCTAAAGAAAGAGATGCCTATAGAGGTACAAGTAGCATACAGAACACCAAATATATTGGACCAGAAAAGAAAGTCCCCTCCCCATATTATAACCTGAACACTAAACAGACAGAAGAAAGAAAGCATATTAAAAACTGCAAGGGAAAAAGACAAAGGGGTCCAAGAATAGCTAAAGAATGATACCCCAGACTCAAATAGTATGCAAAAGCAAAGAGTATTTATTCGGCTGAATTTCCTGCATGCTGGGGTCTCCCCATTTGGGAACAGAGACCGCTGGTGAACTTGTAGGCCCAGCTTTTAATCTCAGTTAGGGGAATTCCAGGGAGGATTATGTGACCTTTTACCTTGATTGGTTAGCACTATCTCTAGGGGTCTGACTGATTCTACAGTTGGTTAGAATTCCCAGGGAGCTGCTTACTCATTCTAGTTACCTATTCTTAATTCAGGCTAAATGTCAAGGTGTCCTCAGATTGGCTACCCACATCTATGGTTGGCTGACCACAGGTTCTTGGATCCAGGTTTTCATTTCTGGGAATCAGAATCTTAGGCCTAGTCTCCCAAATTGCCAGTTTGCAGTCTGTTGTGGAGTCAGCCTGGCTCTGGCTAACTCAGTCCTCTTGCAAGTAACATATAAAGGCAAACCTATTAGAATTGCACGAAACTTCTCAATGGAGACTTTAAAAGCCAGAAAGGACCACAGATGCCAGCCACACGCTATACCAAGCAAAACATGCAATCACCATAGATGGAAAAAAAAGATATACCATGATAAAGTCAAATTTAAACAACATCTATCTACAAACCCAGCCCTATAGAAAGTGCTAGAAAGAAAACTCCAATCCAAGGAGGTTAACAATACCTGTAAAAACACGAGAAATAAAAAAGTCTCACATCAACAAAACCAAAAGAAGGAAAGCACACACACACACACACACACACCACCAATAACTCACACCACCACCACCACCAATAACAACAAATGAAAAATCATCGGTCAATATCAATATCAGTGGTCTCTATTCCCCAGTGTAAAGAGACTAACAGAAGGGATGTGAAGACAGGATCCATCCTTCTGCTGCATACAAGAAACACAACATCAAGGATCAACATTACCTCAGGGTAAAGGGTTGGAAAAATATTTTTGATCAAATGGATCTAAACAGTAAGTAAATAGTGTCACTATTTTAATATATATTCTTATTTTATGTATATTATAATATTATCTATGTTATATAATTGTTTATATGACTTCAAACCAATTAACCAAAAGAGATGGGGAAGGATACTACATACTCACCAAAGGAAAAATGTCACCGAGGTGACATTTTAATTCTTAACACCTATGACCAAAACACAAGGGCACCCACTTTTTTAAATAAAATACAACTACAGCTTTAAAAACACATATTGAGGGGGTTGGGGATTTAGCTCAGCGGTAGAGTGCTTGCCTAGTAAACGCAAGGCCCTGGGTTCGGTCCCCAGCTCCGAAAAAGAAAAAAAAGAAAAAAAAACACATATTGACCCTCACACACGGCTAGTGAGAGACTCTGATAACTTACTCTTACCAATGGACAGATCTTCCAAATAAAAAGTAAAAAAGAGTAATGCTGGAGCTGACTGACTTCATAAACTAAATGAACCTAACATTTTCACCTAAACACAAAAGAATATAACTTCTTCTCAGCACCTCGTGGAACCTTCTCTAAAATTAACAACATACTTGGAAACAAAGCAAGCTTCAATAGATAGAAGAAAATTGAAATAACTCCCAGAATCTTAACAGACCACAGTGGATTAAAGCTGGATTCAACAACAACGGAAAAAAGCAGAAAGCCTACAAAGCTATGGAAATTGAACAACTCTTTACTGAAAGGGGAAAAAAAAAAACCTGGGTCAAGACAGAAATAAATAATGGAATTAAAGACTTTCTAGAACTCAATGAAAATGAGTTCATGACATCCCCAAACCTATGGGACACCATGAAAACGATGCTAAGCAAGAAGTTCATAGCACTCAGTCCTGCATGAGAGACAGAGACAGAGAGAGAGAGAGAGAGAGAGAGAGAGAGAGAGAGAGAGAGATCTCACCATAGCAACTTAATACACACCTGAAAGCTCTAGAGCAAAAGGAAGTAAGCACACCCAAGAGGAGTAGAGGGGGCAGGAAATAATCAAATTGAGGAGTGAATTCAATAAAATAGAAACAAAGAGGAAAATATAAAGAATCAAGGAAACAGAGTTTGCTCCTTGAGAAAATCAACAAGAGAGACAAAACCTTATCCAAACTAAAAGATGGAGAGAGAGAGAGAGAGAGAGAGAGAGAGAGAGAGAGAGAGAGAGAGAGAGAGTATCCTAATTAAGAACTGAAAATGGGGACATAATGTCAGGCACCAAAAATCATTATATCATTCTACAAAAACCTGTACTCCACAAAATCTAAACAAAATGGACAATTATCAAAGTTAAACCAAGATGAAATAAACAATTTAAATATACTTATAACCCCTAGTGAAATAGAAGCAGTCATTGAAAGTCTCCCAACCCCCATCCCCCCAAAAAGCCCAGGGCCAGATGGTTTTAGTTCAGAATTCTACCAGACTTTCAAACTTTCAAAGAAAAGTTAATGCCAATAATCCTCATGTTATTTCACAAAATAGAAACAGAAGGAACATGGCCCAATTCAGTTTATGAAGTCATAGTTATCCTGATACCCAAAAGACATTAAGACTCAGCAAAGAAAGAGAATTACAGACCAATTTCTCTTATGAACACAGATACAAACATACTCAATAAAATACTTGCAAACCGAATCCAAGAGCACATCAAAGAGATCACCCACTGTGATCAAGCAGGTTTTATCTCAGGGATAGCTTTATGCAAGGATGGTTCAACATATGAAAATCAATAAATGTAATCCTCTACATAAATAAACTGAGAGAAAAAAAGACCTCATGTTCATTGCATCATGTGTCAAAAAAGTGACAAAATCCCTTCATGATAAGTCCCATGCCCGCACCAACAATAAGTCTTGGAAATTAGGGATACAAAGGAGATGCCTCAATATAATAAAGACAGTTTACAGCAAGCCTATAGCCATCACCCAATTAAATGGAGAGAAACTCAAAGCAATTCCACTAAAATCAGGAAGAAGGCAAGGCTATCAACTCTCTCCCTAACTATTTAATATAGCACTTGAAGTTTCAGTTCAAGCAATAGGACAACTGAAGAAGATACAAATTTGAGTGGAAGAAGTCAAAATATCACTGTTGGTAGATGATCTGATAGGATACACAAATGACTCCAAAAATCCCACCAGGGAACTCCTATGCTGAAAAATACTTTCAGCAAAGTGGCTGGATACAAGATTAACTCAGAAAAAATCAGTAGCCCTCCTGTATACAGATGACAGACTGAGGAAGAAATCAGGGAAACATACCCTTCACAATGGCCTCAAATAATATAAAATATCTTGGAGTAACTCTGACCAAACAAGTGAAAGACTGTATGATAAAAACGTTCAACTCTTGGAGAAAGAAATTAAACAAAGTATCAGAAAATAGAAAGAGCTCTCATACTTACAGATCAGTAGGATTAACATAGTAATATGGCCATCCAACCAAAAGTAATCCACAGATTCAAGTAAATCCCCTTCAAAATTTCAACACAATTCTTAACAGACCTTGAAAGGACAATTCTCAATGTCATATGGAAAAATAAAACACCTAGGATGGTTAATCAATACTTAACAATAAAAGAACTGCTGGAGGTATGGCCATCCGTGATTTCAAGTTGCACTACAGAACTATAATTATAAAAACTTCATGACGTTGGCATAAAAGCAGATGTGTTGATCAATTGGATTAAAGACCCAGATATAAATCTACAGACTGATAGACACCTAGTTCTTATTGAAGAGGGCAGAAATACTGGAAGAAAGAAACAATCTTCAACAAATGGTGCTGGTCAAACTGGATGTCAGCATGTAGAAGAATACAAATAGATCCATACTTATCACCTGGAACAAAATTCAAGTCCAAGTGGATCAAAGACCTCAACATAAAACCAGACACACACTGAACCTGATAAAAGATAGAGTGAAGACTAGCCTTGAATGTATTGGCACAGGAGACAACTTCCTAAACAGAGTACCAATAGCTCAGTCACTAAGATTAAAAGATTCGGTGAAGCAAAGGACACAATCAACAGGATAGAGCAGAAGTTTACAGAGTGGGAAAATATTTTTATCAACTCCACATTTGATATAAGACTAATATCCAAAATAAATAAACTAGATAGTCAAAAAAAGAAAAAAGAAAAGAAACCAACCGAACAATTCAATCAAAAAAAGAGATACAGATCTAAAAAGCGAATCCTCAATAGAGGAATATCAAATGGCTGCAAAACACTTTTAAAACAATGTTCAACATGCTTAGCCATCAGGGAAACAATGCAAGTCCATCTTACATCTGTCAAAATGGCTAAGATCAATAACACAAGTGATAGCCAAGTGGTGGCCGTGCATATCTTTAATCCCAGCACTTGGGAGGCAGAAGCAAGGCCAGCCTGGTCTACAGAGCGAGTTCCAAGACAGTCAAGGCTACATAGAGAGACCCATCTCAAAAAATAATAATAATAAACACAAGTGACAGCGCATCTGGTGAGGATGTGGAGAAAGGGGAACATTCCTTCATTGCTGGTAGAAATGCAAATTTATACAGCCACTGTACTGGTCAGGGTTCTCTAGACGCACAGAACTTATGGCATGTCTCTCTATATTGAGGGAATTTAGTGTGAGGATGTACAGTCTGTAGTCCATGTCCCCAACAATGGGCAGCTGTGGATGGAAAGCCCAAGAATCTAGTAGTTGCTCAGTCCCAGGAGGCTGGTTGTTTTAGCTGCTCTCCTATAGAAGTAGGTTCTAACAAATGTGTGGGCAAGTAAGTGCATGCAGTCAGTGAATCTTCCTTCTTCCAATGTCCTTATATAGGCCTCCAACAGGAAAAGGTGTTGCCCAGATTAAAGATGTGCACCACCATGCCTGGATCTGGGACTTTCTTTGTCCTAGGTTGACTTTGAACTCAGAGGTATCCTGGGATTGAGAGTGTGTACTATCTTGCCTGGGCCTAAACTTTTCATGGCCACTATGCCTCAAGATCCATATCAGAACCTTGTGTCTTCCAGCCTCAAGATCTGGATCACAGGTGTGCCCTCCCTCCAATTCTGGATCGTAGTTCATTCCAGATATAGTCAAGTTGACAACCAGGAATAGTCATTACAGCCACTATAGAAATCAGTATGGTGGTTTCTCAGAAAATTGGGAATCAATCTACCTCAAGACTCAGCCATAGCAATCTTGGGCATGCCCAAAGATTGCCCCATCCTACCACAAGGACACTTGCTTAACCATGCTCGTTACAGCCTTATTCATAATAACCAAAAACTGGAAACAACTTAGGTGCCCCTCAACTAAAGAAGGGATAAAGAAAATGTAGATCATTTATACTGTGGAATAGTACTCAACTGTTAAAAAAAAATGACATCGGGGTTGGGGATTTAGCTCAGTGGTAGAGCGCTTGCCTAGGAAGCGCAAGGCCCTGGGTTCGGTCCCCAGCTCCGAAAAATAGAACCAAAAAAAAAAAATGACATCATGAAGTGTGCAGGCAAATGGATGCAAGTAGAAAAAAATCATCCTACGTGAAGTAACCCAGATGCAGAAGACAAATATGGTATATATATATGCACTTATAAGTGGATATCAGTGGCTAAGTAAATGATATTAAGCTACAGTCCACAGGCCCAGAGGGTTTAGGTAAAGAGGAGTGAGTGGGGGATTCATGGAATTCCCTGGAAAGGGGAAATAGATTTTGCAGGTGGGATCATGTGTGTGTGTGTATGGGGTGGGGAGATAGAAAAGAAGGCAAGGAGAGATAGGTGGAATTGTGTAGCAATTGGGAAACAGTATGGAGACCTAGTGCAGTGGAAACGTCCTGGAATCTACGAAGGTGATCCTAATGAGGACCCCTAGTAATAGAGGACATGGAGTCTGAACTGGTCATCTTTTGTAGCCAAGCAAAACTGGTGGTGTGCCTGGTTGTTTGCAAGTTGAGATCCCCAAACAACCCAGGCTGATGCTAGGGCAGAAAGTTTGTAGTGGTTTAGATAGATTTGACCCCCGTAGACTCCTGTGTTTGAATGGTTGGCCCCTGGAGAGTGGCACTATTAGGAGGTGTGGCCTTGTTGGGATAGGTGTGGCCTTCTTGAAGGAAGTGTATCACTGTGGGCTGGGCTTGAGGCCTCCTCCTATGCACAGGCTCCACCCAGTGCAGATGATAGTCTATTCCTGGCTACTCCAGCACCATGTCTGCCTACATGTTGCCATGCTTCCCACCATGATGATGATGGACTTAACCTCTCAAACTGTAAGCCAGCCCCAATTAAATGTTTGCCTTTATACGAGTTGCCTTTGCCATGGTGTTTCTTTACAGCAATGAAACCCTAAGACAGGGTCGCTCTCTACAAACTGACATCAGGGACTGGCTGCTGAGGACAACCTCCGCCCAGTTCATTGAAGATATAAAGGTTGAGCTGTGCTTGCATGGAGCCCTGACCGCCACCTTCTAGTCTCTGTGGTGCAGGAAGGTACTATGCAGGCTACTGAAAGTGAAACCGGGACACCAACCCAGCCACAAAACCTTCAACCTACAATCTGACCTGCCTGCAAGGTGTGCTGGAGCAATGGCAGTGCAGAATTTGCTGGAGTGGCCAACCAATGTCTGGTTTAACTTGAGGCCCATGCCACAAGAAAGAGAGCATTTGATTTCTAATGACATTGGCTCAGACTTTGATAAGTGCCTTCCTCTGGCAGCAGAGGGGAGCAGGTGCAGAGGCCTGCAGCCAGACATTATTCGGAGACAGAATCTAAATTGGAGTTCTCCATTGAGTCCCTCTCCTCCAAGCTCAGGGAACCCCAGGGGAAGAGAGAAAGGAAAGGCTGTAAGAGTCTGAAAGAATAGAGGATACCAGGAGAACATGGCCCACTGAATTCAGTGAGCAGGTCTCACATGGGCTAACAGAGACTGAAGTGGAAAACATGGGGCCTGTGTGGGTCTGCAGTAGATCCTCTGCATATGTGTTGTGGCTGTTGTCTTGGTGTGGGACTTGAAACAATGGAAGCAGGTGTGTCTCTGACTCTTCTGCCTGTTCTTGGGACTTTTTTCCTCCTATTGGGTCTGATAGGAACTTTGATATAAGGGCTTTTGCCATGCCTTATTGTATCTTGTTTTGTTTGGTTGTTGTCTTTTGCAGGCCTGCTCCTTTCTGAAGGGAAACAGAGGGGGAGTGGATCTGGGGGAGAGGGAGGTGACAGGGAGTTGGGAGGAGAGGAGGTGGGGGAAACTGTAATCTGGATGTATCATGAGAGAAAAGAATCCATTTTTAAAAAACTCTTGGGATTGGGGATTTAGCTCAGTGGTAGAGCACTTGCCTAGCAAGCGCAAGGCCCAGGGTTCAGTTCCCAGCTCCGAAAAAAAAAGAAAAAAATAAAACTCTTAAGTTTTCTACATAGTAGAATAATTTATACCTAATGACTATCAGTAATCCACCTGATTTCCACAGCTGCCTCCAGAATGTTCTTTCCAGCTGCATTGCCCAAATTAGGATTCAGTTTAGAACCAAACAGTAGATCTGGGTGCTATGTCTCCTAAACGATTCTGGTAACCTAGAGCAGTCCTTGTATTCTAACACTGACTTGGTGAGGACAAGACCAGTTTACCTCTGGATCTGCCTGATTGCTTCCTCAAAAAATTGGATAGGATCTTGTTGTTCATTTTTTAGGTGGTGTTCTGAAAATAGGGCTTTTTCAACGAGTCCAAGCTGGCCTCAGATTCTGAGTGAGGAGATTACAGGTGTACACCACTGCGTCAGATTTATATTGAATATTTTAGCTGGGGGTCTGGGGGATGAAGAGGGACACATGCCTTTAATCCCAGCACTCAGAACACAGAGGCAGGTGGCTTTCTCTGGGTTTGAGGCCAACCTAGTCTACAGAGTGAGCTCTAGGACAGCCAGAGCTATAGACAGAGAAACCTGTCTTGAAAAAAACTGATATATTAATAATAATAATAATAATAATAACAACAACAAATCAAACACTTTATCAAGGTTGACTGTACTGTGTATTTCTCTGTGCCACATGAACACACAGCTATCTGGATGTTTCATCCTCTGTGATGCCAAGATTGACACTGGAAGGAAGTGATGGCAGCTTGAACCTTCCATGGTAATCAAATTGTTTCCCACATAATATCTTGGCTTTATTCAAATACTTTTGGTTTTGACTATGACTAGTTTGCCCATGCTCATGTGTTTAAGCACCTGCTCCCCCGGCTGCTGAAACTGGATGTGAAGCCTTTAGTTGGCTGTGGAATCTCTGACAGGCAGAGCTCTCTCCACAGAAAGTGAGTCTCTTGGCAGTAGTCTCTGAGGGTTAGAGCCCAGACTGCTTTCAACTGACTTTTCTGTGTCCTGGTTCACTGAGATGTGAATAAGTTTCCCCACACTCTGACCCACACAAAGCCAAGTCTTTAATCCTTCTGGGCCATGATAAACTGTAGCCCCTACAAGTCTGAGCCAAAATAAATCCTTCCTCACTCAAGTGGTTTCTGTCAAATGTTCTGTCACTCTGAAAAGAAAGGTATCTAAAACCCCTTTCATTAGAAGGGTCCTGTAACTTGTCACACAAACTGTACCTGGGGAGGGAAGTGGGTAACAATAATCACATGGGGACAGCAGTGATCAAGTGGGACCATCTCAGGCAAAGTGAGATGAATGGCCTGTCAGCCATTAAACTATGATGTAATCATCTGATTCTTCAGTAAATAACTATTGTCCTTAGGGACAGAAAAACAAAAACAAACAAACAAACAAAAAACCCCATGGTTTTCTAATTTTACATAACTTGCACTTAGCAGGCAGTCTTCTGTAATCAAATGTTTCCTTCAAGAACAGGAGCAGTTTAGTGACCCTAAAACAGTTTCTATTTAAAAAGTAAATAAAGGCCGGATTCTTCTCCTTTGTCAGTTTTCCAAATGAAATGATGGTTTGACAACCAATATCAACTGTTAGTTTTGCAATTTCCTTCTCCTAAGTAGTAGTGTAAACACAGAGTCACTTTCCAGTAATTAACGGGGTGTATTCAACTGTTAGAAATCATTAGGATGATCAAGTCTCTCCACATTACCCAACTCTTTATAACGACCATATGCAATATCACTACCCTGCCTTTTTACTTACCCACGATGAAACTAAGACAGGGATCAAGTAAGTAACTGAGAACCACACACCTAAGAAGGCCAGTGACTTAGGTCACTCGGACGATAACACCAGCCACCATTTGGACACGGTCGGAGAGTAGGAGCACATCTGTGCTTTTTTTAATTCCTGTTTCCCCCTGAGTGTAGTGCATTCAGTGCACAGCAACCATCAACAAGCGAATCAATAATGGTTTCTACTTGACGCAAAAATTACTTAGATGATGGGGCTAGAGACAGGTCGGCAGTTAACAGCATTGGCAGCTCTTCCAGAGGTCCTGAGTGCAATTCCCAGACGGAGGCTCACAACCATCTGTAATGGGATCCAATGCCCTTTTCTGGTGGGTCTGAAGAGAGCAACAGTGAAGTCATATACATACAATAAATACATCAATCTTGTTTTTAAAAAGCCAACAAAAATTGTTTAAACATCATTTAGATGAGAGAGCATCATAACGTGGATGACAGAGAACAGAAAGGATGGGGAGGACAAGGCGAGGAGCACATGGACGGCAGGAGGTGCACTGTCTACAGCAGATGACCATTCCTTTACATCCATTGATCTGAGATAGGGAGTATGCCATGCACCGTGTGTGGAAACAGAAGTCAGTTTATCAGGAGTTGGTCCCCTTCCTTCTCACCGTGTGGGGTCCGGGGACAGAACTCTGAGCATCCTTACCTGCTGAGCCATCTCGCCACCCTATAACGGATGATTCTTAAAACCAGATGATGAGGATTTACGGGACTGTACTTGCTGTCATTGATACCTGAAGTTTTTCATCAATAAACAAAATGTTCTGGAGCCATCAAAACACGAAGCTGAATAAAAGTACTTAAACTGATACCCAGCAAAAATAAATCTGTAAGATCCCATTAGTCTACTAATAAAGTAAAGATAAATCACCATAGGAATCATCCCAACACGAACTAAATCTACCACAAGCCCCAACTACACTACTCTGGGGCATGTACCCAAGGTTCATTTTCCTACTACTGTCCATGTTTAGAGCTGCTCTATTTACTGTAGCTGGGTGTGGTGGTCTGAATAAGAAGGACCCCATAGGTTCATATATTTAAAAAGCTCCTTCTCCATGATGTCTTAAATGCCCTTCAATTCAAAGACCCTTCTTTCTCTTTTTGGGTTTTCTTATATTCACTCCCTGTCAACTGGTTGTTTGTTCTGTCTCCTGGCCTATCCCTCATTGACTTTGTTTAGCTCCAGTTTACAGAAAGCTCTTAGATAAAAGGTCTGTGCTGGGGCTAAGCCACACCACAAGGTTTTTCCAGTCCACAGACTTGGGGTGAACAATGTGATCAAATATCCTGCAGCATTTTGTCTAAATAAAAAGGAAAGATTTAAACCATAACACAGCAAAGCTAATTATACTAATGAAGCTATTTCATCAAGGTTTCCACAATTTCCAGCTCGGCTGTATTTGGCAGTTTTAGGATTAAGTATTTTGAATTCGAAGTCCTGTACAATGTTCGTGTCAATCTCATGAACTCAGCAATTTGAATGTCCTGAGCAGTTTGTAATCCAAAGCTGATCTGTTTGTCGACTTAGTGGCAATCCTGGCTAGGTAGAACATACCAGTCAACCCAAAAGGTGTCCACTGTTTGCACAGAACCTGGTGGCAGAAGAGTCATGGAGCAGTTTTTCCCAGTGGTTAGAGTTACCAGAGTCCAGGTGAATTTGCCATTGTGAAGACCCATCATCATCTTGAAAACCTAAAAGGTTACTGTTAGTGTGAGGCCAAATCTTTTAAGTTCAAACTCCATTTTAGAGAACCTGACCTAAGTTTAAACAGGTAAACTAACAGGTTGGTACCTACCTAGCATTAGTTGCCAAGTTGCCCTCCCCCTCCCTCAACAAAACCAGAGTCTAGCTCCATTCTCTAGGCTAATCCCCAACAAAATCAGTGTTTCCAGGTTACACCCTCAACAAGACCAGCATCTCCAGGTAATTTGCCCAAGAAACCTGCACCCCAGGTTACAAGCCCACCCCCTGCCTAATGACTACCAATACTTGAGGGAACAAAAATTAAGTTTATCGCCATCTGGAACCTTGGTGCATGGAAGCTCCCAGAAAGGGCGGCATAGATCTTCCTGGTTGCTGCCCCGACGGAGAGCTCATAAGCAACACCCCATGAGCAAACTTGAGCCTCAGGACCACAGGTAAGACCAACTTTTCTGCTCCAAGTGACCTGCCTGGTGAACTCAAGACATAGGCCCACAGGAACAGCTGAAGAACTGTAGATAGGAAAAACTACACGCCCGAAAGCAGAACACTCTGTTCCTATAACTGGCTGAAAGAAAACAGGAAAACAGGTCTACAGCACCCCTGACACACAGGCTTATAGGACAGTCTAGCCACTGTCAGAAACAGCAGAACAAAGTAACACTAGAGATAATCTGACGGCGAGAGGCAAACGCAGGAATCCAAGCAACAGAAACCAAGACTACATGGCATCATCGGAGCCCAATTCTCCCACCAAAGCAAACAGAGAATATCCAAACACACCAGAAAAGCAAGATCTAGTTTCAAAATCATATTTGATCATGATGCTGGAGGACTTCAAGAAAGACGTGAAGAACTCCCTTAGAGAAAAACAGGAAAACATTAATAAACAAGTAGAAGCCTACAGAGAGGAATCACAAAAATCCCTGAAAGAATTCCAGGAAAACATAAATAAACAAGTAGAAGCCCATAGAGAGGAGTCACAAAAATCCCTGAAAGAATTCCAGAAAAACACAACCAAACGGTTGAAGGAATTAAAAATGGAAATAGAAGCAATCAAGAAAGAACACATGGAAACAACCCTGAATATAGAAAACCAAAAGAAGAGACAAGGAGCCGTAGATACAAGCTTCACCAACAGAATACAAGAGATGGAAGAGAGAATCTCAGGAGCAGAAGAGTCCATAGAAATCATCGACTCAACTGTCAAAGATAATGTAAAGCGGAAAAAGCTACTGGTCCAAAACATACAGGAAATCCAGGACTCAATGAGAAGATCAAACCTAAGGATAATAGGTATAGAAGAGAGTGAAGACTCCAAGCTCAAAGGACCAGTAAATATCTTGAACAAAATCATAGAAGAAAACTTCCCTAACCTAAAGAAAGAGATACCCATAAGCATACAAGAAGCCTACAGAACTCCAAATAGATTGGACCAGAAAAGAAACTCCTCCCATCACATAATAGTCAAAACACCAAATGCACAAAATAAAGAAAGAATATTAAAAGCAGTAAGGGAAAAAGGTCAAGTAACATATAAAGGCAGACCTATCAGAATCACACCAGACTTTTCACCAGAGACTATGAAAGCCAGAAGATCCTGGACAGATGTCATACAGACCCTAAGAGAACACAAATGCCAGCCCAGTTTACTGTATCCTGCAAAACTCACAATTAACATAGATGGAGAAACCAAGATATTCCATGACAAAACCAAATTTACACAATATCTTTCTTCAAATCCAGCACTACAAAGGATAATAAATGGTAAAGCCCAACATAAGGAGGCAAGCTACACCCTAGAAAAAAAAAGAAACTAATCGTCTTGGCAACAAAACAAAGAGAATGAAAGCACACAAACATAACCTTACATCCAAATATGAATATAACGGGAAGCAATAATCACTATTCCTTAATATCTCTCAATATCAATGGCCTCAACTCCCCAATAAAAAGACATAGATTAACAAACTGGATACGCAACGAGGACCCTGCATTCTGCTGCCTACAGGAAACACACCTCAGAGACAAAGACAGACACTACCTCAGAGTGAAAGGCTGGAAAACAACTTTCCAAGCAAATGGTCGGAAGAAGCAAGCTGGAGTAGCCATTCTAATAGCAAATAAAATCAATTTTCAACTAAAAGTCATCAAAAAAGATAAGGAAGGACACTTGATATTCATTAAAGGAAAAATCCACCAAGATGAACTCTCAATCCTAAATATCTATGCCCCAAATACAAGGGCACCTACATACGTAAAAGAAACTTTACTAAAGCTCAAAACACACATTGCACCTCACACAATAATAGTAGGAGATTTCAACACACCACTCTCATCAATGGACAGATCATGGAAACAGAAATTAAACAGAGACGTAGACAGACTAAGAGAAGTCATGAGCCAAATGGACTTAACGGATATTTATAGAACATTCTATCCTAAAGCAAAAGGATATACCTTCTTCTCAGCTCCTCATGGTACTTTCTCCAAAATTGACCATATAATTGGTCAAAAAACGGGCCTCAACAGGTACAGAAAGATAGAAATAATCCCATGCGTGCTATCAGACTACCACGGCCTAAAGCTGGTCTTCAATAACAATAAGGGAAGAATGCCCACATATACGTGGAAATTGAACAACCCTCTACTCAATGATAACCTGGTAAAGGAAGAAATAAAGAAAGAAATTAAAGACTTTTTAGAATTTAATGAAAATGAAGGTACAACATACACAAACTTATGGGACACAATGAAAGCTGTGCTAAGAGGAAAACTCATAGCTCTGAGTGCCTGCAGAAAGAAACAGGAAAGAGCATATGTCAGCAGCTTGACAGCACACCTAAAAGCTCTAGAACAAAAAGAAGCAAACACACCCAGGAGGAGTAGAAGGCAGGAAATAATCAAACTCAGAGCTGAAATCAACCAAGTAGAAACAAAAAGGACCATAGAAAGAATCAACAGAACCAAAAGTTGGTTCTTTGAGAAAATCAACAAGATAGATAAACCCTTAGCCAGACTAATGAGAGGACACAGAGAGTGTGTCCAAATTAACAAAATCAGAAATGAAAAGGGAGACATAACTACAGATTCAGAGGAAATTCAAAAAATCATCAGATCGTACTATAAAAGCCTATATTCAACAAAACTTGAAAATCTGCAGGAAATGGACAATTTCCTAGACAGATACCAGGTACCAAAGTTAAATAAGGAACAGATAAACCAGTTAAACAACCCCATAACTCCTAAGGAAATAGAAGCAGTCGTTAAAGGTCTCCCAACCAAAAAGAGCCCAGGTCCAGACGGGTTTAGTGCAGAATTCTATCAGACCTTCATATAAGACCTCATACCAATATTATCCAAACTATTCCACAAATTGAAACAGATGGATCACTCCCGAATTCCTTCTATGAAGCCACAATTACTCTTATACCTAAACCACACAAAGACCCAACAAAGAAAGAGAACTTCAGACCAATTTCCCTTATGAATATCGACGCAAAAATACTCAATAAAATTCTGGCAAACCGAATCCAAGAACACATCAAAACAATCATCCACCATGATCAAGTAGGTTTCATTCCAGGCATGCAGGGATGGTTTAATATACGGAAAACCATCAACGTGATCCATTATATAAACAAACTGAAAGAACAAAACCACATGATCATTTCATTAGATGCTGAGAAAGCATTTGACAAAATTCAACACCCCTTCATGATAAAAGTCCTGGAAAGAATAGGAATTCAAGGCCCATACCTAAACATAGTAAAAGCCATATACAGCAAACCATTAAACTAAATGGACAGAAACTTGAAGCAATCTCACTAAAATCAGGGACTAGACAAGGCTGCCCACTCTCTCCCTACTTATTCAATATAGTTCTTGAAGTTCTAGCCAGAGCAATCAGACAACAAAAGGAGGTCAAGGGGATACAGATCAGAAAAGAAGTCAAAATATCACTTTTTGCAGATGATATGATAGTATATTTAAGTGATCCCAAAAGTTCCACCAGAGAACTACTAAAGCTGATAAACAACTTCAGCCAAGTGGCTGGGTATAAAATTAACTCAAATAAATCAGTAGCCTTCCTCTACATAAAAGAGAAACAAGCCGAGAAAGAAATTAGGGAAACGACACCCTTCATAATAGACCCAAATAATATAATGTGACTTTAACCAAGCAAGTAAAAGATCTGTACAATAAGAACTTCAAGACTCTGAAGAAAGAAATTGAAGAAGACCTCAGAAGATGGAAAGATCTCCCATGCTCATAGATTGGCAGGATTAATATAGTAAAAGTGGCCATTTTACCAAAAGCGATCTACAGATTCAATGCAATCCCCATCAAAATACCAAACCATTTCTTCAAAGAGTTAGACAGAAAAATTTGCAAATTCATCTGGAATAACAAAAAACCCAGGATAGCTAAAACTATCCTCAACAATAAAAGGACTTCAGGGGGAATCACTATCCCTGAACTCAAGCAGTATTACAGAGCAATAGTGATAAAAACTGCATGGTATTGGTACAGAGACAGACAGATAGACCAATGGAACAGAATTGAAGACCCAGAAATGAACCCACACACCTATGGGCACTTGATTTTTGACAAAGGAGCCAAAACCATCCAATGGAAAAAAGATAGTATTTTCAGCAAATGGTGCTGGTTCAACTGGAGGTCAACATGTAGAAGAATGCAGATCGATCCATGCTTATCACCCTGTACAAAGCTTAAGTCCAAGTGGATCAAGGACCATCAAACCAGACACACTCAAACTAATAGAAGAAAAACTAGGGAAGCATCTGGAACACATGGGCACTGGAAAAAATTTCCTGAACAAAACACCAATGGCTTATGCTCTAAGATCAAGAATCGACAAATGGGATCTCATAAAACTGCAAAGCTTCTGTAAGGAAAAGGACACTGTGGTTAGGACAAAACGGCAACCAACAATTGGGAAAAGATCTTTACCAATCCTACAACAGATAGAGGCCTTATATCCAAAATATACAAAGAACTCAAGAAGTTAGACCGCAGGGAGACAAATAACCTTATTAAAAAATGGGGTTCAGAGCTAAACAAAGAATTCACAGCTGAGGAATGCCGAATGGCTGAGAAACACCTAAAGAAATGTTCAACATCTTTAGTCATAAGGGAAATGCAAATCAAAACAACCCTGAGATTTCACCTCACACCAGTGAGAATGGCTAAGGTCAAAAACTCAGGGGACAGCAAATGCTGGTGAGGATGTGGAGAAAGAGGAATACTCCTCCATTGTTGGTGGGATTGCAGACTGGTACAACCATTCTGGAAATCAGTCTGGAGGTTCCTCAGAAAATTGGACATTGAACTGCCTGAGGATCCAGCTATACCTCTCTTGGGCATATACCCACAAGATGCCCCAACATATAAAAAAGACACATGCTCCACTATGTTCATAGCAGCCTTATTTATAATAGCCAGAAGCTGGAAAGAACCCAGATGCCCTTCAACAGAGGAATGGATACAGAAAATGTGGTACATCTACACAATGGAATATTACTCAGCTATCAAAAACAATGACTTTATGAAATTCGTAGGCAAATGGTTGGAACTGGAAAATATCATCCTGAGTGAGGTAACCCAATCACAGAGAAACACACATGGTATGCACTCATTGATAAGTGGCTATTAGCCCAAATGCTTGAATTACCCTAGATGCCTAGAACACATGAAACTCAAGACAGATGATCAAAATGTGAATGCTTCACTCCTTCTTTAAAAGGGGAACAAGAATACCCTTGGCAGGGAATAGAGAGGCAAAGATTAAAACAGAGACTGAAGGAACACCCATTCAGAGCCTGCCCCACATGTGGCCCATACATATACAGCCACCCAATTAGACAAGATGGATGTAGTAAAAAAGTGCAGGCAGACAGGAGCCGGATGTAGATCTCTCCTGAGAGACACAGCCAGAATACAGCAAATACAGAGGCGAATGCCAGCAGCAAACCACTGAACTGAGAATAGGACCCCCGTTGAAGGAATCAGAGAAAGAACTGGAAGAGCTTGAAGGGGCTCGAGACCCCATATGAACAACAATGCCAAGCAACCAGAGCTTCCAGGGACTAAGCCACTACCTAAAGACTATACATGGACTGATCCTGGACTCTGACCTCATAGGAAGCAACGAATGTCCTAGGAAGAGCACCAGTGGAAGGGGAAGCCCTGGGTCCTGCTAAGACTGAACCCCCAGTGAACTAGATTGTTGGGGGGAGGGGGGAGGGATTAGCGGGATGTTTGCCCAGAAACCAGAAAAGGGAATAACACTCGAAATGTAAATAAGAAATACTCAAGTTAATAAAAAAAAAACATAAAAGCAACTTAGATTACCATAAGAAACCCTGCCACAGAGGAACACTGAGATCCTGTCCTGTCTACACTGTATTATGGGCCCTACGACTCATTCACGGTATCTCAGCAAAAAAAAAAAAAAAATTAAGTTTATGATATAACTCCCAGCACCAGTCAATTATGTTAAAGGCCACAGTAGCTTTCCAAACAGATGCTGGAACATGCACTCCATGTTTGCTGCTTACTATAAAGCCTCACCCCATAGACATTTGGGGTTCCCCCACCACCAAAACCATCCTGTGTGACAGTGGTGCACTGGGTGGACCAGGTGCATCAGGTTGTCTCCTGTCTGTGCTTTTGGGGATCACTAACATTTCCCTGGCACTACATTAAGATTTGTAGAAAACCTAAACATTTTAACTACCACATTCAGCAAATCTCAGATAAGCTTGAGGACCACAGTCTATTGAGTACATCCAAGGTACACAAACTTTCTTTCTAGTTACTTGTTTCAGACTCAAACCTGCAAACACATACAGGAAGCTAGATGAAGCTTATTTCTAGAATTAGTATTCTCTATGACACTAGTATCATGACAGAAAGTTTATATATACACAATAATCATACATTTTGAGATAATATTCATAACTTAAAAAAAGTTTTAGAGTGTCAAATGAAAATCAAAGACTATGAGATTAGTGGTAATAGAATAGTCCCTTATTTTTGGTTTTCCTCTGTCCCATGTCAGGTAGTTTTTCTGATATGAGGCAAAGATTTTGAATTTCCCTTTAACAAGTATGAGTGGGGTTTAGAGAAGGAGAGAGCCATGCCTCAACCCCAAAGCCAGCTTTAATTTTTAATTGAATTGAGACTACATAAATACCATTTGCCATTTATGTCTGTAAGAGGGCAGTGATACTACTTGGCCAACTTATTCTTTTTCTTGGGGCAGTTCCTCCTGATGATCCCCCTTATTCTTCAGATTGTCCAGAGGTTTCCAGCTTCCTTAGTTGAATGCTTTTATTCTCCTGGAAAGATAAAAAGCTAAACCCTGCCCTAAATCTAACCTTGGGAGATTTCCTTGGGGGGGGGGTGCAGATTATATCTTTCCTAGGGCAAAATAGTTTTTGGCAAAAGAAAAAGTACTATCCTTCAATTGAAATTTTTAAAAATTTCTTTTGAAAATTTGAAACAAAATATACCTTAGTGGACAAACATACCGATTTTTAGATCACAAAGGACATTCATGTTGAATTTTAGTCTGCCTTTTACAAGCAGCTTTTAAATCTAAATTATTTTAATTCTTGTATGACGGCCTCTGCCTTCCAAGTGTTGGGGCTAAAGGTGTGAACCACCTTATTCACTGTAACTCTAGAATTTAGAAACTAACTACAGAGATCTGTCTGTCTCTGCTAGGATTAAAGACAAGGGCTACCACTTTCTGGCTCAAATATTTTATCTTAACTCCAAATCATTCCAACTCTTAGAGGTCTAGAAAACAAGTTGAATTGTTGTAAACCTTTGAATTTACTTTAAACTTTTAAATCTCTTAACTGTGTTTTTAATACCAAACAATGAAGAAATAAGTTTCATAGATTAGAGAAACAAAGCTGTAAGAACAAAGTTCTGGGAATACAGGAGCAAGGTCTTGGTGGTCAGAGTGACCAGGCTTAATGGAAACTAACCAAATCAAAAACAACTGTTTTTGATTTGAAAGACCTCCCTACCCCTTCCTGTAGTGAATCCCGAGAACAACCACAAGATGTCATCCTGACCCTGCCCGACCATCCAGTGAACACACACACCTCCAAGGGACGTGCCAACTTAGCCCTTTCCCAGTGATTCTCCGAGGCCAGGTGTGGGGCTGGATGAGGAAAGAGACCAACTGAGCCAAGAACAGCCCCTTGAGCAGGCCAGCCAATACCTGACCAGATCCTTTGTCCTGTGTACCGCCAATGAGAATGAGCCAACTAACCCTGTTGCTGAAGTCTGACCTCTTTAATGAATAAAAGGTGTGTGCTTATTGGGTTCGGAGTTGCCTTTCCCTGGCGTGGATGAGCAACCCCACATACGTGGATTAAAAACTTATACCCTCATGCTATTGCAGCAGTCACTTTGTCAATCTGTGCTCTGTGGGTGGCGCTCCTGATGTAGGGCCACTTTGGGGTCTTACAACAACAAAAAAAGTGTTCCTTTTCTTTAAGAGAAGACTCAAAAGCTGATGTCCAAGATGGCATGCGATATGTGGAAATCTGCAGTCTAACATTCAAACATGGAATTAAGACAATAGTTAAAAAAAAAAAAACCCACGTTTCATTTCCTACCAGTAAGGCAAGTATGCTTTGGTAAATTATCATTCAAAAATTATTCAAAAAATTATCATTTTTTTTTCATGGCTAGTTAACCACTTTAAAGGTAGGGCAATTGGTACCTTTGAAAGACCAACACCTGTCCTGCCCTGCTTGTGGACAACCTAAAAAGTCTGTGACTGTTCTTAATATTACCTCTTAATATTTTTCTTAGAATCATTCTTTATTTTATGGTTTGTTTCTGAGTGGGGGAATGTTAATCTGTGTTTTCCATTGCTGCGACAAATCTCGTCCCCATAAATTCATGGTTCTATGGCTTTAATTTTCCTAATTGTCCATCTGACTCTGTACACTTGACACGTCTTGTACTTTTGTTTTACCCAGGATAAAGTTCCAATCCCTAGAAGCTGAGTATTTATCTCCTGAAGAGGCCAATCAGGATCTCTAGATTTTGGCGAAATGGCTGTTACAGCTGCTCCTGTGTCAACCACACCTTCAATTCCAATGCCATGTGTTTATATTGCCAGCTTTAGTCTCTGATCATTTATAGCAGTTTGCCAAAATACTTGTTTTCTCATCTTTCTTAAATTTTTGTTTTATCTCTTGAAGCTGGTCTGATCTTAATTACATCTGGAGCACCGGTGTTTTTAAGAACAGGCATTAAACTTTTTAATTGCTCTGTCCTGAGTTTCTCAGATGGTAACAAAGAATGACTGAATCAAATTTGATGGGGGTGGGGTAGGTGGTGTGGTGTGGGTGGGTGTGGCTTGGGAGGCCCCATAGGACATTCCCTCCACAGCAAAGAGTTACCTTGTCTGTCCCTTGTTGATCTGCATTCTTTAGTCCAATGCTGGCCTTTACCACACCTTCTGCATACTCCAGAAGGCTGGGGACTTCCTTTTGGATTATGTGTAGGGAAAAAAAAACATTATTTCTGGGAACGCTTTGCCTACAATCTTTTTCCAAATGACTTTGCTCATCACAGTTAAAACATCTGCCATTTTTATTTTCCTTAAGATCTTTAGAAATTATTTCTCCTACCACAGAAGCATCATAAAATACCAGTCACATCTCTGATCCATTCCTCTATTGGTGCTTATCCTGTCTTTAATGGTCTAATCATCCCTTTGCATTTGGGTTAACATTTTCAATAGCCAAAGTTTCAATTGATAGTTTTCTGACTTCTGAATCTGCTAGTATTATATTTACAGCTGAAAACAATCTTTGCAAAAAAAAAAACAAAAAACAAAAAACAAAAAACAAAAAAAAAACCACACACACACACACAAAACAAAAAAAAAAAAACAAAAAACAAAAAACAAAAAACAGTGCAGTCCTCTTTGGGGTCTTGTATAATTTGAGTAAATGACTCAGACCTCTTTCCTGATTCTTCAACCTTATTCCAAACATCTAAAGCTGCTAAATGACATAGTGCCATGGTATTCGAGCTGACTTTATAACTCAGCACATTGGCCTTCACCTAGCAACGAATCCTGGGAAGTGCCAATGCCTCTAGTCTGATTTTGTTGTTCTCTGGCCCTAGCTTCCTCTTTCTACCATGTTCACCATGGTAACTGAGGACCAGCCTCTAATATTGCTGTTGCCAAATCTTTTCAGTGTCACCGGATAATTCTGTTCTGAGCTGCCCGTGGATTTAACATCTGCTTCACATAAGATGTGAGAGGCCAAATCTTTTAAGTTCAGACTCCATTTTAGAGAACCTGACCTAAGTTTGAACTCGGGTAAACTAACAGGCTGGTACCTAGCATTAGTTTTCAAGTCCCCACTCCCAACAAAACCTGGGCCTAGCTCCAGTCTCTAGGCTCATCCCCAACAAGACCAGCATTTCCAGGTTACACCCTCAACAAGACCAGAGTCTCTAGGTTATTCCCCCAACAAACCTGCACCCCAGGTTACAAGTCCACCTGCCCTGCCTGACAACCACCAATGGAGAGGGGAACAGAATTTAAATTTATGATAGGACTTCCAGCACCAGCCAATTAAAGGCCACAGTAGCTTCCCAATTAGATGCTTATATACTTACCCTGGTTTGCTGCTTACTCTAAAGACTTGCCCCATAGATACTTGGCTCCCCCACCACCAAAGCTGTCCTGTGTGATGGTGGTACATTGGAGGTGCTCTGCAGTCAACTCCATAAAATAGGGACCCTGCTCTGAGCTACTTCAGATCGACTCCTGTCTGGTTTTGTTTTTGTTTATTTGTTTGTTTGTTTTTGAGGATGAAACACTTGGCACTACAGGTGAATGTATACTATAGGAAACGATTGCTCAAATCTAAAATGACTATAGGATTCCATTTTATTTCTCCATAACCTTGGGGGTACTTATTGTCTGCTGGCGTGGCGTGTATAGTAACTGGATAAACCAAGGTTACCTTTGTAACTCTTGGCCTTTCCCCCTCACTTTCACTGTGCGGTGGCATGGTAGGCTTTTGTCTAAATTCCCGTCTGGATCTGAGTATTTTTCCCCCTTAGGTCTTTCTAAGGCTTGCCTTAAATTCTTCCACCTGTGTCTGAGTATTTTTCTTATTCTCATTTATAAATCTCTCGGATTTCCTTCTAAGGCTTGTATTCTTTCAATCCATTTTTTTTTCTTTGAGCAGGTTTAGAAAGCCATTACGGCTACTAAAAATAAAGCATAAAATACCAAAATGATAATAATTATAATCAGTACTGAGCAAATTATAGTTAAGTCATTTAGTCTTCATCTTCTGCTTCTATTTTCAAGCCATCTGCAGTAGCACCTTACAGGGAACTGAAGCTTTCTATTATGGTAGGTCTCATCTTTGACTTTCTCCCTGAGGACTTCCCAGAGGACGTAACAAGTCTGATGACTTCTCAGTTTGTCGGCAGCTGGAGTGATCTCTCTGTCTGAGGGGTCTTGCCACAAGTTGGAGCACCAAAATGCTGTCTTAAACAACAAAAATCCCAGCCATTTGATTTTTACCAACAAAGACTCAGAAGCCAAATGTTGGGGTGAAAACACACAGAGAAAGCATCCCTATGACCTTTCTCTTCAATTAACATCCCAGAAGGAAAACAGTTCCTTCTCCATGCTATCTTAAATGCCCATCAACTCAAAGACCCTCCTTTCTCTTTCCTGTGTTTTCTTTTTCTTTTTTTTTTTTTTTTTTTCGGAGCTGGGGATCGAACCCAGGGCCTTGCGCTTGCTAGGCAAGCGCTCTACCGCTGAGCTAAATCTCCAACCCCTTTTCCTGTGTTTTCTTATGTTCACTCCCCGTCAACTGGGTGTTTGCTGTCTCTTGGCCTATCCCTCATTGACTTTATTTAGCTCCTGTCTACAGAAAACTCTTGGGTTAAAGGTGTGTTCTAGGGTTGAGGCACGCCATAACTACTTGTTTACAACAAACAGAAAGCTCCAACATAAAAGGCTGAGCCACACTACAACAAGATTTTTCCAGTTCACAGTCTTGGGGTTCACACTGTGATCAAATATCCTGCAGCAAAGGGTAATGAACAAGACCTCTAGAATGGTAAACAGGCTAAATGTTTTCTTTTGTAAGCGTTGCCATGGTCATCATCAGCTGGTCCCAGAGCCATGAAAATGTAATGCTTACGTACAATGGAGGTTTCATTCAGTTGTAAAGAAAAATTAACTTTACAGGTAAATGGATGGAGCCATAAAGCATCGTACTGTGTAAGGTAACCCCAACCCAAAAAGGTGACCATTTAGAATATTGATATCCTGAGTGTCGACCTTGGAGTACTGCATGGGAAGAGGAAGTAAGCTCTTACAGGTTTGGTAAAGAACAAAGATCACGGTGTGTGTGTGTGGTGGGGTTATGGGGAGCGGCATTTAAGTGTGGAGAAGGATGGGAGGGTTGAGAGACTGAATGACTAAACATATATAAAAATTCTATTTATGCTCTTCCACACACGGGTATTGTGTTCCTCCTAGAACTACTGTGTTGCCAGATTAAAAACTCAGTACCAGATGTGGAGTACTTGACCTTGACCTTGAGCTGTTGATTAGAGTTATACTAGAGACCACCTCAAAACTATACAGACTATTGCTATTGATATAGGTTGACCACCATAAGATATTGGTAAAACAGTATCGTTAGAGAAACCATACATATTGGTCACGGGACATGGAGAAAACAAGTTGGTGCTGACCAGGACACTATTGGTTGGATTGAGCAACAAACAATGGCTGCTGAATTCATGAAGTGACAAGGCCCTCACTATAATTCCGTAGGCCACCTGAGGTCTCTGAGGCACAGCTCACATTGCTGGGGAATGACTGCATGTTTGTTTCCATAATTGCTTTTCTTAGTAAGATACCACGTGACTGGTTAGGTTTCCACTTACTAAATCCAGTGGTGAGCAGAGTTTGTGGTTTCCCTGTGATAATTAAATTAAAATTAAAAATAGATGGCTATACTAGAGTTGCTTGTGTATGCATTTTCCTGATTTACTCAGAAACTTTAAATTTGCCCTAATAACACATCTGTAACCTGAGAATTTATTAACTCAAACACTTTGTCAAATCACCACGTGGTCAGTACTATTTTGTCCACTGAATGTCATGAGGAAAGAGAGTGCCACTCTCATTCTCCTGCAACCAACGGCAGCCTCTTTTGTCTCCCCTTCTAGTTCTAAAATTACACTATTTAAAAAAATTCTTATTTTTCAAAATTAAGAGCAATTTGTTGATCTTGTATATATCACACAAGGATAATATTTAAGACCAGATGATAACACAGTTATTTTGCTTACTACTTTTTCTCTATAGTTTCTTCAAAATACCATCTTGAAAAGTTACAAAAAACAGTTGAAGAGCTGAAAGGGATCTACAAGATTGCCTTGTCCACCACAGCTCAACAGATAAAGAAATAGAGACTGTGAGAATTTAACGGGGGTGGGGAGGCAGAGGAGTGTTGTTCTTTAGAAGCTCTCCACCTCAGTTTCTGAGAAGGATCTCTCCCTGCTTGGAATGGCCAAGAAGGTTAGGCAGTCTGGCCACCAAGCCTGAGGAAATCTGTCTCCACTTCCCCAATGCCACGCACAGTGTTTGTCACGTGAGCTCTGAGAAAACTGGACTCACGTCCTCAAGCTTAAAACGCAAGTACTTTACCAAAGGAGCTGTCTCACAGACCCAAGAGTTTAACTTTTCCCTCAGATATTCACTTTATTTTTCTGATATTAAAACCCTACTGGGGCTGGAGAGATGCTCAGTAGTTAAGAGTGCTGACTGCTCTTCCAGAAGTCTTGAGTTCAATTCCTAGCCACAACCATCTGTAATGGGATCTGATTCCCTCTTCTGGTGTGTCTGCAGATAACTACAGTATACTCATAAACATTAAATAAATAAATAAATAAATAAATAAATAAATAAATAAATAAATAAATCTTAAAAACAATGACAAAAAAACCCCAAACAACTAAACTAACAAAAACCCTAGGTGAGGTGGTCATAGGTCCCAGGTCCTCTGAACTGAGACTCTAGTGTGTGTTTTCACAAGATGGCCAGTGAATTCCAAGTAGGTAGACTTGGCAAACACCAACCCTTTCCAGAGGTTGTGTTTGGAGCACAGTCAAAAGAATGACTCATGGTGAACAAAGCCTTGGGGAACTGTGAGAAGAGGCACCAGGAAAAAGGGTAGACAGCCTTTTACCTCAAGTGATTTTGTTCCCTGGATTGTTCTTGGATATGATTTCATGCCCCCTGTGACAAACGTTTACATTTTTCTTATAAGACACATTTACTCTTGTTGGATGTCAGAATACAGCTCTGGAACCAAATCTAGTGAGTGGATATGTTGAGTGCTGTCCTCAGTGTGCCCTCAGTCTGGATATGGCCTTCTCTGTCTTGCTTTCATGCTTTCCCAGATATAACCTACACTACATGGCAGGTGTTGTCTTTAAATTGGCCTGTCCTGAGAAACTTCTGGGAAATGGCTACTCTGTTAAAATTTGTTATGTTTTTACTGACATTTATTTACATGTTTATCTGAACTCAATCAACCTTTCTTGGATCTTAGCTTCCTCTGCTGCCTTCATGTATAAAGTACACTAAAGCTAAAGTAAGGTTGTCCACAGCGTTAGGCTTAGTCTACCCTGCTCTTTCCAAGTCCCAGATCCCTGATCTCAAAGACACAGCTCTGCACAGGCTAGTGAAAGTCAACAGTGGGGTCAGGTAGCTGTAGGTGTTGGAGATGGCATTGAAGGTGGCCTTGTCAAAATTGTCCAGCGTGGCAGTGCAGCCCCTGGCTGATGTGTAGCAGTCATCTATGTTGGCCAGCAGCAGCAGCTTCTTAGGCACAGGAGCAGAGATGATGTTTCTTGTAGGAGGGATGAGACATATCAGCACAGAGACACACTGGCCTGTCACCTTGCATGAAACTGTGAGGCTTCCCAATCTTGTTTCCCTAGTTCCTTTCCACACAAGGACGATGGCAGTGGCTGTCTTCTTGGAGCATTTATCATCAAGATCAACATGACTACTGTAGTCCCTAATACTGACAAAATCCTTGAATCAGGTCTGCTGGGCAGCCAAGTCTGGGTCTGCACTGGCATAATCTTCATCCCTTAGGGATGTTCTTAGGAAAAAGCCAATTATCATGGATTTCTTATTCAGCAGGGAGAAAGGCAGATCTCTATATCTCCTCCAGAGACATCATTGTCATGTCCTTACTAGGTGGCACAGCTTGATGACAGGCATCCACTGTTTGTCTTCAGCTTGGCCTCCACAAGCTCTGTAGTCACAACCACAGCCATAACTGGTTATAGTCTCTAAAACTCCTGCCCCTTCTTCCACAGAAGTTAGTATTGTCTACTGTGGAGGTTTGAATATACTTGGCCCAAGGAGTGGCATTATTAGGAGATGTGGCCTTGTTGGAGGAAGTATGTCACTGTGGGGATTGGCTTTGAGAGACTCTCCCTAGCTATCTGGAAGTCAGTCAGTCTTCTCTTAGCTGTCTTTGGAGCAAGATGTAGAACTCTCAGCTCCTCTAGTTCCGTGCCTTCTTAGATGCTGCCACCCTCCTGCCTTGATGACTGAACCTCAGAACTGTAAGCCAGTCCCAGTGAAATGTCCCTTTTAAGGGCTGCCTTGGTCATGGTGTCTCCTCACAGCAATGAAATCCTAAGCCATCTACCATTTGGAGTCTTCCCAATGAGTGAGTTTAACTTTCTAATGATCAGCTAATGGCAGAGAACAAACTAGAACCCAGATCTTTAGAACTCCTCAACTGAATTAGACTGCAAGCTCCATTACAATTATTTCTTACAGCTTACCAAGTCCAATACCTGTACTGTGTCATCAGGAGCCATGCTGGACTCAGGACATCAGGCGAAATGACAAGCGTTCATTGTCATAGAATTAACTCATCATTTTATAAATTTTCCTAACTCTGCTTCATAAACCAAATATGTTATCAGCTGTTCCACATTTGTCATCAGAAGATAATCTTCCATTCATCTGTCAATTTGTCAAACATTTAGTGTACTGTTGATTATGCTTCAGTAAATACCATGCTTGCTAAAGACAGAGTCCACAAAGCAAAAGTCCAGCAGGGGACAAATATTGGCCAAGAAAGATTAGTATTCACTAAATGGTTAGCATATACAAGCATCTTACATGACCATAATGGATGATAACTACTTGTAACCATTTCACAGATGAGGAAGAGGAGGCTTAGGAAGTTTAAACATAATTCAGGTTACTATAGTCAGGCATCTTGTTGCTGCCATGTTTTTCTCTGGATCCCATGTGATACAGACACCGAGAACTCTTCCTATGGAAAACGAGGAGGCAAACAGGGGTAACTGCAGGATACCTTAGACACAGCATCTTGGAAGTAATTTTAGGAACAATAACAATGTCACTAAGACTAAAGCGCTGTTGTACAGGGTAGCGGCAGGACAGAGGTGGGTAGAGTTGTCCTTTATTCTGAGTGGTAGAGCATTTAAGTGTTTTGGGTGAAGACAGATCAGGCCAGTGTGAGCACAGTGGGAATGGAGATTTAGAGCAGAGCAAGCTGACATTAGAGAGCTGGTGCACAGCTCTTGAAATTGAGCTTGATGCGATGCCAGGCTGGCAGCAAGGAGGGGGAAGACTTGGGAGTTATTTTAGATTCGGTAAAAGAAGGTGATTGGTTGGATGGCTCAGGAGTTAAGAGCATCGGCTGCCCTTCAAGAGGACCCAGATTTGATTCCCAGCACCCACAAGGCAATTTGAAACCATCTGTAACTCCAGTCCCAGGGAATCCAACACTCTCTTCCAACTTCCTCTGGCACCACATACACGTTGTGCACAGACACACACACAGGCAAACACTCATACCCATTTTAAAAGACCATAAAAGTGCATGGAATGTTTTAAAGGATCTCAACAAGTAGAGCTAACTTAGCTAGCATACATACCAAGCACAGCTGCATCCCAGGAAACTCTGCTTGAGGCTGGCTTACACAAACCTCCTTTCACCAGCTCCTATCCACTTTTTTTTTAAAGAACAAAACAGAAAGTGAAGGATGTGAAAATCAAATTATTTACCCACAGCCCAGTCTTATCAGCACATAAAAACTCCGTTACCTTTGGATAAGATGTTTCCAGAACATTCTTGAAGAGCCCAAGTCATTTTGTACAGAAGAACGGGTTAAGTAAAACCATCCCAGTAAAATACAAATAACAAGTGGAGTGCTTACCTGCCATGTTGGAGACTCTAGGTTCAATTCCCAGTACTGCCTACAGAACAGAACGAGAACAGCTGTGAGCCTGGCACTGTTGGGAGAGGGCCCACCCAGCCTTCGTGAGGCTCTGGGTTTGATCCCCAGAATCATATAAATCCAGTGTGATGGTATGAACCTACAACTCCAGCCCTCAGGAGGGGGAGGCAGGTGTTGGGAGCGATGCCCTTGAAGCCCTCCATTATTGATGTTATTATTATGGTTAGTGTTAAGTATGACTGAGTTCATGGAAAATCCCCAGCCAGCTACAGAAGACTAATACAAATCTGGTGGTCAAAAAAAATAATAATATGATAAAGACATCCTGCTGACTAATAGATATGACAAACCTGTGACCTTTCTGACAACCTGTCAACATCAGCCTACTCCCCGACCACACGAATATTGTGTCCTTGGCCTGCGTAAATGTTTCTTACTTCCCCCCTCCCTCTGTTACCCATGTTATGGTATAAATTCAGCCTTGGAGAAAAATAAAATTGTCGCCTTGATCAGACTCTTGTCTTGGCGTCCTTCTTCTCGTCCCTTGTCCCCCATTCTCTTCCAGATACCCCCCCGGATCCTTTGCTTACAGGCAAGAGGATCAGCATTTCAGAATCAGCTTCAGCTACAAAGTGAACTTGAGACCAGTCTGGGCAATATGAGACCCTGTCTCAGAACACACATCAGCGCAAGGCAGAATTGTTGCGCTTCCCCAACACTTATTCAGTATTTTCAATACCTTTCTGCATCAGTCTTACAGTAAGAAATGAAGGCAGTCGTGCCTAGACCCAGTACTGCCAAGGAGCTTGTAGTTTAATGAAGGATACCACGAAACGAAAGAAACTGGAGGCGTGTATTATAGTTCCAACAGGGACTAGCTTGGGTGCTGGGAGCCAACCAGAGGACTGGGACTCAGCTCAGTGCACACTGTGCTCTCCTCATCAGCACCAGGCTAAATATCCAAGAAGAGGCATCTGTGTCACACACAGTATAAGTGAGCAGGGGGCAGAAAGACAGGGTATGGAGGTATTTGCTCCCAAAAGGTACTACTCTTTGTTTTGTTTTGTTTCAAAATAATTTTTTATTTAATGTCACATCAGGCTCCCTAATCATACTCACCTCCTAGGTCCACCTCCCACTGCCACACACACACACACACACACACACACACACACACACACACACACACACACACACATACACGAAGAAAATTAAAAACAAAATCAAAACCAAGTCCAATTTGTGGGGCTCATATCCTCTCTGGAGTATTGTCAAACTCCCAGTTGACAGCTCCTTAAAGAAAACAGAGTCTTCCCCGACCTGCACACCTGCCAGAAGCCCTCAATAATGGAGAGCTACACTTTCGTCCTTACTACAATTTTTAAAAATCTATTTATTATGTATAGTGTTCTGCCTGCATGTATGACTGCAAGCCAGAAGAGGGCACCAGATCCCATTACAAACGACTGTGAGCCACCCTGTGGTTGCTGGAAATTGAACTCAGGACCTTTGGAAGAGCAGTCAGTACTCTTAACCTCTGAGCCATCACTCCAGCCCCCCCTATTACAATTTTTAAAACTTCTCTCTAATGGTGTTCTGTCTAGGTTGTTACTTTTGGGGGGTGGGGTAGAGGTTGTCCTAGAAGTCTTTTCTGTCCTTCTTTCAGTATTAAGAACTTTGTGAAGGAGTCGTGAACACGAATGGCAATAGCCCCTTGATCCCAGCTCACCTGTTTGAATCCTGGGTCTGCCTCTTATTGTGAAATTTGGGGCAGTTTATTCCTAGTGCTAAAACATCTTGAAATGGAAGTAACTGTATCTACACACACACACACACACACACACACACACACACACACACACACACAAGTTGCCATGAAGGTTAAGTGAATGTAAACCATTTGGGGTGTGTCTTAGTTCAGGTTTTATTGCTGTGAACAGACACCATGACCATGGCAACTCGTGTTAAGGACAACATTTAGTTGGGGCTGGCTTACAGGTTCAGAGGTCCAATCCATTATCATCATGGCAGGAAACACGGCAGCATCTAGACAGGCACAGGCAGACATGGTGCTGGAGAAGGAGCTGAGAGCTCTGCACCTTGCTCTGTAGGCAGCAGAAGGTACCATGTACCACATCGAGCATAGCTTGAACATAAGACCTCAAAGCCCACCTCCACACTGACACACTTCCTCCAACAAGGCCATACCTACTCCAATAAAGCCACATCTCCTAATAGTCCTACTCCCTATGGGCCAAGCAGTCAAACACATGAGGAATTTGTGGGAGTTATCTATGGGGGCCATACCTACTCGAACCATCACAGGTATTTAGAGAAAGCTCGTAGTAAGTTCTAATAAACAACAGCAGTTGGCATTACTGTAAGTGCCATTTTTTACTCTTGTTTTTTCTTTTGTTGTCTTTATTCTTCTGTTGTTTTGAGACAGGGTCTGACTGTGTGGCTGAAGCTGGCCTCACATTTGCGATCCTTCCTGTCTCAACTCCCAGAAAGATGGAATCACACCTCTAGTTCATCAGGGCCGGAAAGGCAGCAGGAATTGAAGCTGGCCGTACTGCACCTGCAATCAAATATCAGAGGACGGGCTGGGAAGACGGCTCAGCAGGTAAATGCATTTGCTGACTGAGCTCAATCCCCAGAACCCACATAAGGATCTGATTCGGTCGTGTGTGTAATCCCCATACTCCTATGGAGAGCAGACAGGGTAGAATCAGCTCGAGGCTCACGAGGCCATCTATCAGAGAGTATGCCATGGAGCACCGCAAATAAGAGGGACCCTGGTTCAACAAAACTGATGCGGAGAATTGACTCAAAAGTTGTCCTCTGACTCCACACATACAGTATGGCACATACACGCCCATAAACTAAATTAAGTCTCAGAATAAGAAAAAAAAAAGAAGAGACCAATCAAGGAAAACTAGTGCTCAGCTAGCTTTCTGCATAGACTATTAGCCAGGATCCCCTGCTCAGGGAACATTCCCATTCACAGTCAAGATGGCTTCTCCCACATCAGGTATAATCAAGATAATCCTCCATAGGAGACCAAAGGCCCCTCTTCCAGATGGATATAGATTCGGTCACACAGACGATTGACACTAGCCACCACGTAGGACATCCTCGTCTTTATCTCTCCATGCCTGAGTCTGAGTCTCTGTTCTTTTAGCCCTTTCTGTGGCACAGAATGCCCTCAATTTTCTCAATGCCTTAATTGAGAAATAGATATGAACTCTTAGGCCAAGATCCGATACATAATGGATATTGCTGGCAACGCTAACACAAATGAAAACTTAAAGTGACTCTGACTGTATGCAGTCAAATGTAGTATTGATTAAAGGGGGAAAAATAAATCTACCCTGGAAAGTTGCATCTGGTCTAGATAACAGTCCTCAAAGAGACTTCATGCCAGAGACAACTCAGATTGATCGATTCTGATACACACATTACTCTTGGGTGATTAATTTTACCCTCTTTTTTTTAAAGATTTATTTATTTTATATATGTGAATACACTGTCTCTGTCTTCAGACACACCAGAAGAGGGCATCAGATCCTATTACAGATGGTTGTGAGTCACCATGTGGTTGCTGGGAATTGTACTCAGGATCTCTGGAACAACAGTCAGTCCTCTTAACCGCTGAGCCATCTCTCCAGCCTCTAAGCTCTAAATTTTAAATGAGAGAATTTGGGACTGCAGCTGAATGGCAGAGCAAGTGCTCAGGATGGGCAAGGCCCTGGGTTTGATCTTAAGCCTGAAGCAGAATTGAATGAAAAACTGCTTCTGTCAGAAATAATGCAGAGAAGGGAGGGTAGCCATATTAGTCACTACAAATGGTTCTTGAAACAGTGTTTCTCTGTGTAACAAGCCTGGCTGATCTGGAACTTACTTGCTTTGTAGACCAGGCTGGCCTCGGACTCAAAGATCTGCCTGCCTCTGCCTCCACAGTGCCGGAATCAAAGGCCTGTGACAGCACCATGCAGCAATCTAGGTACTTTTAAGTTGACAATCGCTATTAGTAGTGCATGTGTTTAATTCCTAATACTTGGGAGGCTGAGGCTGGAGGCTCCTGAGTTAGAGGGCAGCCTGAGTCACATAGCAAGACCATATGTCAAAATAAAACATGACAAAAGACCCAGCAACAACGAAGCAAAACAAACAAAAAGAAGTAAATTCAATTCGTGATTTTCATATCAAAACTTTAAATGTAAGGTATAAAATTGATCGATAAATTTACCTGTATATATTAAGGTTCATTAGTCATTGAGTTGACATTCACTAGAACTGGTCCCTAGATCATCTAAGATGCTCTGTGAGCTTGCAGCAGTGCTTATATAATTTTCATTCATTATCAAATTGTTATTAGGGTGCAAAGGATTGGGTTCAGAATTGGGGTATGGATCAGGTTGGGGGTGCGTGTGCACAGAAGAGGTGTTGGGGGGAAACAAAGGGCATAGTGTCCTTAGAATGAGCTCCCTGCAGACTCCAACCTCCCTCCATGCTGTCAGGAACCCTAGATTCTTTATCGTGGCTGACACACCAAAACATCAAACAGAACAGTGTGCAAACATCAGGGTTGGGCCCTTAAGAAAGAGTTCTAGCATTCTTTACCAAGCTTCAGCCTCCTCTTCTGAACAGGGGAATCGCAGCAGTGCTCTCTCATCTCTCCAGCTAAAGAGCACAGAGACGATGCCCCCTGACAGGCAGGCCTGGCAAGCATTCAGCCTCAGGTAGATATGAGCTACGGCAACTCTAACTGTACGAAAGTTTATTAAGTTGCAGAGACTTTGTGCCTGGTTAATTCTGGTGTGTTATAATTCTGCTTTTTTTTTTTTGCAACTTCTGAGAATAATAAAGCTTATTTTATAAAGAGCTACCATTCAGGGACTGGAGAGATGGCTCCGTGTTTAAGAACACTCACTGACTACTGTTCCTCCACAGGTCCTGAGTTCAATTCCCAGCAACCACATGGTGGTTCACGACCATCTGTAATGGGCATCTGGTGCCCTCTTTTAGTGTGTCTAAAGACAGCTACTGTGTACTCAGATACATAAAATAAATAATTCTTTTTAAAAAACTGCCATTAGCTCCTATTCTATTCAATTGTTCTACTTTTCCTCTGTGCTTGCTTGTGTGTGTGTGTGTGTGTGTGTGTGTGTGTGTGTGTGTTCACATAGCTAGCTGCTAGTTCTTTTGTGGTAGAACCTTCAGATCACATTTCTCCCTCCTTCCCTCCCCCGTACTAGTTCCAGGGCCCAGCACAATGACATGCTTAGCATCAGATCCTACTGATGTTTAGTTGGTGGGTTGCATGCAAAAGAGAAAGCAAAATTAAAAGGGGGGAAGAGAAAGGGGACCAGGGCTTCGAGACATGTGGGGTGCATCAAAAGCCACCTGGACAGATGGTTAGCAGGGGATCGGATCAAGGCAGGGAGAACACCTGGGCTCCCTACTAATTAGCTGACAGGTGGGTCAAGGATTGGAAACGGTAGGACACTGGATGATGCTTTTTCCCCAGAATCCAGGCTGCCCGAGGCAGGGTATGTTAAGACTGTTCCTCCTCCTCCTCCTGGCTGAGTTAGTGCAAGTTCAAAATGTGTCCCACTTCACCTGGAAGCAGCCCTGAGCAGAAGGGAAGCGTAGCTGACATGTTGATAACTGGGCCTTTCACAAAAGGCTCCAAGCCAGCAGCTAACTCTTCTGCTTCCTCCCATCCTATCTCCCTGCAACTAAAACACAGCTGGGAAAGATAGCTCGGTGCCCTCCTAGTCGCTACGGCTTCCTCAAGCCCTGACACGCTTTCTCGTTTATGAACCTGCGGGGCACTAATTCTCCTTGCTTGACATTTATGGCACCGCCATGTTAGCAAGAGGGTTCAGGGCCATTTTTATGAGGACTGCCTTGCTGAGCAGGGTTAATCACCCAAGCTGATCAGGACAGAGCAAAGTGTCCACGCTGGCTCCAAAGGAACCAGGAACAGGTTCAGAATTCATTGCTTCTCAAATGTGTCAGGAGCAGTCAGAAGCAGACTCAGGGCCCCTCTGCAGCGTCAGCAACTGTGGCTAGATCTGACCTCCGTATTCAACCCACCCCAAAGGATTCCTAAACCTTCCATTTCTCCTGCCACTACTGATCATCCTTTTCCACTCAGGGGACAGCTGTCACTTCAACATCTTTTTACTGAATGTCTCCATATTTTTGTTTGTTTTTGTTTTCCAAGACAGCATCTCTGCGTAACTCCTGGCGGTCCTGAAACATGCACTGTGGATCAGTCTGGCCTTGAACTCAAAGATCTGCCCGCCACTGCTTCCTGGGTGCTGGGATTAAAGACTTGTGCCACCACATGCTCGGCTTTCTGTACAGTCTTTAAACTTTCTGACTTGGTGGGGGGTGTCATGAATATCTTGTAGTAAGCATATAGTGTATGTGTGCGTGCCTATGTGTGCATGTGCATGCATGTGCGTGCGTGTGTGTGTGTGTGTGTGTGTGTGTGATGCATGCTTACTCCAAGAGGAAAATCGCAGTTATTCTGCAGGTGCCATCCACCTTGGGTTTTGAGATAGGATCTTTCATTGGCCTATGGCTTGCTAAGTAAGCTAGACTGACTGGTCAGCAAGCTCCAGAGACCCTGCCTGTCTTTATCTTTCTGGCATTGGGATTTCAGGTGTACAATACTAGTCTTTTAAAAGATGAGTTCTGGGGATCCAACCCAAGCCCTTCTGCTTACAAAGCAAGCATATTATTCACCAAGCCATCTCCCTAGATCATAGGTAGCATTGTTTTACAAACTGGGAGCTTCTTTTTTTTAAGCCAAGATTTTATTTATTTATTTTATGTATGCGAGTACACTGTCACTCTCCTCTCTCTGCAGACACACCAGAAAAGGGCATTGGATCCCATCACAGATGGTTGTAAACCACCATGTGGGTGCTGGGAATTGAACTCAGGACCTCTGGAAGAGCAGTCAGTGCTCTTAACCACTGCACACACCCCCCCCTTTTTTTAAGGTTTTTTTTTCAGACTGCAGAGATGGCTCAGTTGGTAAATTGCTTACTGTACAAGCACAAGGATCTGAATATTGATTCTTGGCATGCATATAAAACAACGAGTCAGTGGTACAATCCCAGTGCTGAGCACATAGGCTTGCTGGTCAACCAGCCTAGCCAATCTGTGACCTCTCCAGGTTCAGTGAGAGACCCTTGTCTCAAAACATAAGTAGAGAGCTATGGAGGAAGAAATCCAACATTGGCCTCTGGTCTCCACACGAAAACTATTTGTACTATCAAGTCTTTTAAAAAAATTGAAAATAGCCAGGTGGTGGTGGCACAAGCCTTTAAGGGATCTCTGTGAGTTCAAGGCCAGCCTGATCTACAGAGTGAGTTCTAGGACAGCCATGGCAACACAGAGAAACCCTGTCTGAAAAAAAATGAAAATATAGCAACCATTTGAAAGCTGTTTCTGAATAAAAGAAATGTATCCAGAATTAAGTCCCTGTGTGCGGTGAACCTTCCGTGATGGCTGGCACCCTGCTCACTTCTCTCTGGTCTTTCTTTCTCATTATCTTTGGTTTCTATTCTGACTTCAGTGACCACTATGTATGGACTACTCTAACTCCTGGAAGGTTCTTGGCCCAAGCTTGGAACACAGGGTTTTCTTCTATTGTTCTCAGGCTGCAGATGCACCATGAGAAGCCCTATTCCCACTTCAGAGCACTTTAAACGCCGTTAAAACATCTCCCGCCTGCCTCCTGAGCCAGACTACACGCTCCACCAGGAGAGAGACAGCATGCATACTTTCAGCCTGTAGCTCCGGCTTCACACAATACAGGGCTCTGTAGAAAAACCTGCGCGTCTTCTAGCAAACCACCTGCAGTTTTCATTTCTATCAATAGAGGGCACCAAAGACCCTCAATTGTCTAACTTCTGGCATTGCTCTTAAAACTTCTAAATTGTTACATCTTTCTCTTTGTCAGAGAGAAAGCTGGCGTTCATCGGGAATTTAAGGGACATACTCACCTACACAGACGCTTCCCCATCCCTTATTCACGGAGCATTCTTCGCTCCGAACCACTTATAAGGCATTTTTGTTTGTTTTAAGAGTTCAAGCTGGGGTTGGGGATTTAGCTCAGTGGTAGAGCGCTTGCCTAGGAAGCACAAGGCCATGGGTTCGGTCCCCAGCTCCGAAAAAAAAGAACCAAAAAAAAAAAAAAAGAGTTCAAGCTGCCAACTTGAACTTAAGAAACGATGGCAGATGTTACATAGCCTAAGACAAAAAAGGAGCCCAAAGGCCTGAAGCCTGTACCTGCCTGCCTAACCAGTCGGGAGTGGAGAGTGGGAGGAGATGCTCACTTCACACTCCACAGCTGTTAGGATTTAGGGATTTACAGCTCTCCCTTCTGTGTGGGAGGAGCAGGTCCCAGCTAGGCTGCTGCGGTTTGTGCTTCAGTTCCAGTAAGAACAAGCGGTGTGTCTGCTTCGTTCTCTTCTCCACATCTGTCTCTGCTTATTCCACCGTTTATGAACATCTTGAACTCCCGGCCCCCTCAGGGCAAGAACTTCAAGGTTTAAGTCCCTTGCCTTTGTGGGCTGAACACTTTCACTGACTTCGTGCTGAAACTGGATAGTCAGACATAGTGTCTCCGCTCCCTATAGTGCCTTCATTTACCTAATTCTGCCAGCACATCCTTCCATTCTTATAGGCTCCAGACATAGATCAGTGCTCTGTGGATAGAGCTGCTGCGGTAAGTAATCAAAAGAACCCTAAGGAGCCAGGCTTTCTAGCTCAGTCTTATAATAATCCCAGCAACTTGAGAGGCTGATGCAGGAGGATCCAAAATTCAAAGCCTGCTTGATACACAGCCAGTTCAAGACCAAACTGTCTTGACAACTTAGTGAGATCCTGTCTCAAAAGGAAAAATACAAAAAGAGCTGGTGGTGTAGCTCTGCATTAGGGCACTTGCTTTACCGGTACCGGGTTCAATCCTTAACACAGCTGAGAAAAGAGTGGGCTGTGGGGATTGTCAACTTCAGCACTGCTGACATTTTGGGCTAGACAGTTCTTTCCCACATAACAATGTAGGAGAATTCTAAATTGTTCGTGACATCCTGGTTTCCACAAATAGTGTCTTAGTTAGGGTTTCTATTGCTGTGATTAAACAGCATGACCAAAAGCAGGTTAGGGAGGGAAGGGTTTGTTTGGTTTATGCCTCCACATCACACAGTTCATCATCGAAGGAAGTCAGGACAGGAGCTCAAACAGAGTGAGAACCTGGAGTCAGGCGCTGACATAGAGGCCATGGAGGGGTGCTGCTCCCCATGGCTTGCTTGGCCTGCTTCCTTATAGAACTCAGCACCATCAGCCCAGATAGCACCACGCTCAGTGGGCTGGACCCTCTCTGACCTATCATTAATTAAGAAAATGCCCTAAAGCAGGATCTTATGGAGACATTTTCTCAAATGAGGATCCTTTCTTTCTGGTGACTCTAGCTTGTGTCAAGTTGACATAAAACTAGCTAGCTCAGACAGGCTGCAATAACCAGATGTTGCCAGCTATCTGCTGGAAGACACTTTGTCTCCAACCCTTTGAATGGCTCCTGAGGTAGAGCATTCAGGGATACTGTTGCAGCCTGGCATCAGGATCCTTGTGTCTAGTTATGCTTTCCTTACTCCATGTGTATCTGTTGTCACTTGAAGCCTCTGGACTTGGTGGACTGGACACCTGACCTGACCTCACCTCTCAGATTCTCTCCCCTGGGAATCTGAAACTCAGACCAAGGGACAAACCAACCACCACATGGGGTCCTAGTGGAAGTCAAAACTCAATGCAAATTCAGGAGATGAGGAGGGGAGGTGGTAACAGGGACATGGAAACAGAGTCTACCTCATGCAATTATAAGAATAAAAAAGAGGCAAGAGGCTTGAAGTAGGCACCTGGTGTGAGCTCCATCTGCCCCCAATATTTCTAAAGTGCAACTACATTTCGGACTTTAGTGGTTTAAGACATCCTTGTGCATTTATAACTACTGCCTCTTCTGTGAGAGGATGGTGGTTTTTTTTTTTTTTATATTTTCTGTTAATGGCTAATGTAGGGTTCTACTAGGTATATTCTATATGTGGCTTGGAACAAAAATTGTAGGCAGAAAACATCAGGGTACAAGTAGCTGATAGAGCCTGTTCTTGGCTTTCACCTGACCTTGCCTTGTCAGAGTCTCCTATCATTGACTCAGAGCTGACAGCAATGGCCACTTGGGTTTCTGCCTGTAGATTCCTGAGCAGGTGAATCTGATTGGCTCATACAAAGCATGGCCGGCTCTTACCCAACAACCAAACGTCATTAGTTTTGTATTGGTGAGTACCCAGGTGGTAAGTGATAATTAAACTGTAAGGGTGATGAGATGTGAGGGAAATCATCAGAGGACAAGGCTTACGAGGAAGAATATCACCTGTGACACAAGGACAAACCAGAGAGGGTTCTAACCTGTGCCCTTCCGGCCTGCTTTGGGTATGTCATGTGAGGACACGATATATAACATTGAGTTATTGCGTCTTGCGTCTTGTGTCTTGCAACAGAGGTAAGGCTGGAAGCAATATAGGAAAGGTGACAGGGGAGGACTTTGTATCCTGAGCTGGTGGACCAACGCTCCTGGAGCTCTTTACCTTTGGACGTCTTGTTACATCAGGTGTCCTTATAGCCTCAGCTGCCTTGACTCAGATGTCTTGTTACCTGAAACCTGCACGATCCTGACCAATGCAGGTCAGCTCATCTTTTCAGGCCAGGTCTCTCAGGTCCTAGGATAGATTCTGGCTGGCAATTCTGTAAATAGAGGAAATTAGAGACTCAGTGAAGCTTCACTGTGGAGTTCTACACTCATCTCCTAAGAAACAAGGGTGTTCTTTTATAGAACTGAATTACTATTGTCATCATTACTACTACTACTACTACTACTACTACTACTACTACTACTACTACTGTTGCTATTGTAGGTTTAACACTGATTATGCTATCATATAATACAAATATCTTAACCTCCAATTGTCAGGCTAGGGACAGTACTGTGCTGGTTTGCAAGCACAAGGAAATAAGTTTGATCCTCAAAACCCACCTAAACAGTCAGGGTTGGGCACACCGTCTTGTAATCTCGGCCAGAGGAGGAAGAGATGGGCGTCTAGCTAGCCTCACATAATGGGCAAGCTCCAGGCCAATGAAAGACCTTGGCCTTCATACCCATACAAGTGCACACATGTGTGTGCATATGCATACTCATGTACAAAGCAGCCTAGGGAGGCGACTTACTGGAGGAAGAGAAAGGAAAAGCAACTTGGCAGGTATCATGGATCATCTCGGCAGCCTGCAGGAGGCAGATGAAAAAGATGTAGTTATGCCTTTTGAGCTAGGGTCAGCAATGAAGGTCTACAAGATGCTATGAAGAGGAGAGAGGGAAGGTCTTCAGAGAAAAGAGTGGGAAAGCCCAGAGTGTTGGCAAGCACAGTCAGTTAGCACTGGGTAGATTATGCAAAGAAGAGATAGAAAGGGGAAGGGGAAGAGGAGGGGAAGGTATGCTTGGGTTAGAACTCAGGAGAGCCCGCAGGCTTCGTTGTGTAGATCTGTGAACAGCTGCCTGGAATTCTTTTCAATCTTCATTTTGTCTGATGGCTGAGATCCCTTCCTTTACCTTCTCTTTATATTAACTTTTCCTTATTTTAAGTCCATCTCTGCTGTGTCTGTCTAGTCCCCCTTCTGTTCTTTCTCTTTGAGACTTCACATCTAAAATGATTTCTATCAACTTGAATTGCGAGTCTTACCCTCCAAGGCTCCTAATTTTGACTTGAATTATTGTCTTTATCCTAGCGTTCTTCTGCTTGGCCACCTTGAAATAGAACACTGCATTTGTTCTCAGTCTTCATAAGCATTTCGTTCTGGTTTTTCTTCCCTTTGGGGATGCTATTCTGACCAGGGCTTCCTTTTCTTCTTATAAGCAAGTTATTTGAGGGTTTTGGTGTTTTTTTTTTTTGTCATTTTTATACAAACTTCGATTTTCCTTTAAGATGAAAGATGGGTCAGAATAGCTTCCCTTACAACTCCCTCACTTCTTCTTTTAGTGTCTTTACAAGAACTTTGTGGTGTGTGACCCCTCACCTTTAACCTGGGTCTATTTCCTTTCATACTGTGGGTTGCTATCTTAGAATGTGCTCTCCACACAGTCTGCTTTAGTGAGAAAGATTTCATGTAAAGGAGCCTTTTAGTTTTGAAAGGTCAGAGAGTCAAGACTGTCTCTTCTTCAGATCTTCCCTTTGGCGTGCCTACATATCCCGTCCTGTTCACAAACTACCCCCGCTGCTCCTCAGCCATGACTTATTTTCATCACCGAGTTCACCTCTGCCACCCACGTGCCTCCTTGTTCTCTTCTGTGTACGCTGACACCATGGGCATCTTTCACTATCCTTGTTAGGTTTCTTAGGTCTGTTCTGATTTGGGGTTTGGGGGATGTCTCATCTATTGAGATAGTTTTGAACTATTAACACTGGGCCATGGACATTGCTGTGTAATCTGTCCTTTAAACCTATATTTATTTCATTTTACATGTATGAGTGCTTTGCCTGTATGTCTGTATGTGTACCACATGCATACCTGGGACCCTCAGAAGTCAGAGGACGATGTTGATTAACTGGAGTTACAGTTGAGGAACCTGGGTCTTCTGGAAGAACAGATGCTCTTAAGCACTGAGCCATCTCCCAAGCCCCTAAGCCATCCTTTTATGGGAAAGAGGAGTTGGAAGGACTTACGCGCCTTGCTACTATTGTTACTTTATTCCCCATTGGCAAATTCTGAGGCCTGAATTGGAGCAGTTGAGCTTCCTCAAATTCTCTTGGTGCCATTAACTTTCAGAGTACAGCTGACAGTTCAGCCCAAGTTGCCACTGTTAGTAAGTCATTTAGGCCCATACAAAACTGCCATCTGAACTGGCCATCCACTTCCAGGATCCTTCTTCCAACTGCCTTGTGGGTTCTAATAGATAGCCTGTGTTTTACATGCTATTATACAATTTAATAATCTGCAACGTAATAATATAAATAATATTATGATGATCTGTATAATAAATGCTGTTAGATAGGAAAGAGTATAGATTAAAATATAGCCATGACATAAGCTATAATTTATGATTTCATTTATAATTAGTCCTTTTAGACAAGCATTGAAGAGTTTGAGCAAATATATCCAGCTATAGAATCACTAATGTAACCATTATATAGAAAATTTCCATCACTGCGGTATTTTTTATTCAACGCCTCCCCCAACCTCCGATAACCATTAATCTGTTTGTTTGGTTTTTTTTGAGATTTATTTATTTATTTTGTATATATACTGTAGCTGTCTTCAGACACACCAGAAGAGGGCACCAGATCCCATTACAGATGGTTGTGAGCCACCATGTGGTTGCTGGGAATTGAACTCAGGACCTCTGGAAGAGCAGCCAGTGCTCTTAACCACTGAGTCCCTGTTAATCTTTTTATTTTTTTTAAACAATGTCATTTTCCTTTCCCTTAGGATCATATTAACGAGTGGCTCTCAACTCTTTTAATGCTTTGACCCTTTAATACAGTTTCCCATGTTGTGGTGACTCCCCCCCCCCCAACCGCAAACACAAGTTGCTACTTCATAGTTATAATTTTGTTACTTTTATGAATTATAATGTAGACATCTGATATGTGACCACCAAAGGATCGTGACCACAAGTTGAGAGCCACTGAAAACAGAACCATATAACGTAATAACCTTTTGTGTTATGCATCGTCTACCCATCATAAGTGACTCAGCCATATTGTAACATGGGTTTGTTAGTTGGTTTGGTTTTTTTTTTTTCCACTGTATTGTTCTACTGCATGATTGTACCACAACTCACATATGCGGTCACCTATAAGTGGACAAGTGGATCGTTTTAAATGTTACAGATAAATCTGTGAGAAACGTCTGTCTGTGCACTGATTTTTCTGAAGGCGTAAGTTTTCTCTTTCTGTAGGTAAACAAGTAAGGAGGGTTGTTGGGTTATGTGTTAAATGTTTGCTTAACTCCATAAGCAAGTACTAAGCTGTTTCCGAAGAGCCTATGGCATTTCACATTCCAACTAACTACGTAAAAGATTATTTTTTTATTAATTTTTAATATTTCAAAAGTATAACAAAAATCCATTTTTATTATTTAAATAAGTTAAGACGTACATAAATGTTAAAAGCCCCCATCATTTTTTTCCTTTAACCCCTCTCTACCCCTGCTGTGTATCTGCAGAATTGTTCCTGTATTCAAATGACCCTTGAGGCGTCTCTGAGTTCTAATCTCATGGAGATTGTGTGGTTTGGGGCACTGGGGTCAGCGAAACTTGAATCTTCATCCTGGATTGGCAACATGCACACATTGCACATATATATTTCCAATCTGAATTACATCTATATGGATTATATATGTTAGCATGTATACGCAGTATCATAAGGATATATTTATCTGTCTCAATACATGTCATACTTCAAATAAAGTATGTAAATATATGTTTCCGTGTGACATTTCTTATCAATCTGAATTTATAAATATTTTGGTAGTTAATATTTTTTTCCTTTGCTGGTTAGTCTTCATCTGCTTTGGGTATCAGACAGATTACCCTGACATAAAGTTTTCACCTATAACTTAATTGTTCATAAAATTCTTCAGAAGATGAAACTATAAGTAAGAACTAAGCAATTTTACAATATATATGTTGTCTATATTTTATATGTGTACACATGTATACATATATGCAAACATAAATGATACACTCATATATATGTATATATACATATATTTATTTAGGTTGTAACATTTAAGAATTATTTAAAATTGACCAAAAGCAGCCATGAGCTTAAAAATGAAGAAAATCAGATCACCTCCAAAGGATATTTGTCATATTACTTTTATAATGATAAACTTGAAGAAAAATGTCAATCAAGAAGGGATGATTACAATTTTACTGATATAAGATAAAGTCAACAAATTTTAGTAGCAATTTTGGAAAGTATTGTAAAATGTTTTAGATGGAAATGAAGCTCATCAAAGCTTTTATATAGTAATCTTCCTTGTCTATTTCAAACACACACACACACACACACACACACACACACACACACACACACACACAGCTAGACAGATACAGATAGATCCCTGTGTTTGAGACCAGCCTGGTCTACAAAGCAAGATCCAGGACAGTCAGGGTTTCCCAGAGAAACCTTGAGATAGAAAAAATATAATAATAAATACATAAAATAATGTGTGCATGTTAGTATAATTTTATAGGAAAACAAAGACCATGATTTCTTTATCATAATTGATTCAGGTACTTGTGGGTTGGGTCCCTTTCTACTCTCCACCTAGGGGTTATCCTCTTGGTGGTGTTGGAATTTATATCATTCTTGGGACAGTTTTTAGACTGGACAAGAGGCTCCCTTCTGAACGATCTTCTTAGAGTCCAGCATGGCAAACTCACAGTAAAAGGCAAGTTTACTAAAGAGCGTGGGTGCCCACTGCATGATGCAGCTGTGGCCCTCAGCACGCACCGTTCAGGCCACCTCAAATGCTCTTGCCTTCTTCCTTTTTCTTTCTTGCCTTTTGTCCTGGAAGCAGAAGGTGACTTTCTACAAATGTCATGACGGTTGTGGCTTGTGCTTCTGCCAATGCCACGGAAGGACAGTCCTAAGTAGGAGAATTCGAGCTGTGGCAGCATTTAGGCAAGAGAAAAGACAAATTAATTAACCTGTCAAATCCTTCCTCTCAGATGTCACAATGCTATAGATTCCTGCATAATAAAGTATTGTTTCCCAGGGGTGATGAACATCCACTTTCTTGCTTCTCCAAGTTCCAGTCTGTGGACCCATAAGATTAATACAGTGTCTGCAACAGCTGCACATGGTGACCAAGGAACATTTTGCAATAGTAAACATCTACTCTTCGTTGTTAGAGACAGTATACCCACAGCAAGTTGGAAGCATGAAGCATACCTGTTATGGTTTGCTTTCCATAACTGTGATTAAACACTTTGACCAAAGGAAGTTGAGGAACATGGAGTTTATATCAGCTTACAAGGAAGTCAGGCAGGAACTTAACACAGGAGCTGAGAAGAAGAAACCGAAGCAGAAGACATGGAGGAACCCTGTTTACTGGCTTGCTCTTTATAACTTGCTCAGCCTGCTTTCTTATACCACCCAGGACCATCTGCCCAGGAGCAACACTGTCCACAGTGGGCTGGGTTCTTCCACATAAATCATTAATCAAGAAAGTGCCCTGCAGGCTTGCCTACTGGCTGACCAGAGGGTAGGAGCGAGTGGTGATTGGAATGAGAATGGACCCCATAGGCTCCTATAGTTGAATGCTTGCTCTACAGTGGGTAGAACTGTTTGGGAAGGTTTATGAGGTGTAGCCTTGGAGGAAGTAAGTCACTGGTAGACATGGGCTTCGAGATTTCAAAAGCCCACACTATTTTCAATTAGTGATTGTCCCTGCATCTCTTTGTGTCTTTCTCTCTCTCTCTCCCTCGTGACAGTGTCTCAAGAATTAAGCTGTCAGCTACTTCTCCAGTGCTGTGCCTGCCTGCCTGCTGCCATACTGTCTGCATGATGGTCATGGACTCACCCTCTGAAACCGTAAGTCCCCAATAAGCTCTTTCTTCTGTAAGTTGGCTTGGTCATGGGAACCTTAGCAATAAAAAGTATCTAATACAAAAATGAGAAGTGAGTATTTTCTCAGCTGAAGTTCCCTCTCTCCAAATGACCCTAGCTTGTGTCAAGTTGGCAAAAAGCTAGACAGCACAATGAAATTACCTTTTTTAAATTAGCAACTGATGTGTTTTGAGCATAACTATCGCAAATAATCTATATATATTTATAAAAATATTAACATTTTATTTAGAACTAAACAATTACTTTTATTTAAAATTTTAATTTATGTAAACATTCATTCATTTGCATGCCACATCCACCTTTTATTTATGTGCTAGGATTCGAACTCAGGTCCTCCTGCTTTCACAGCAAGCACTGTTACCACTTAGCCATCTCCCTAGCACTTCTTTTATTCTTTTGTATCATTGAGAATGAAAACAAAATGAAAGGGTGGGGCAGACTTACAAAGCCAGAAAGCAGAGCTCAGAGTAAGGGCAGAAAAGAACAAACAGCATGCTCAGAAATGTATCCCCTTGCTCTTTTATACGGCAGGCTGTGACAAAAAGCAGTCTTCTGACAGGCACAGCCTGCATAACACTCAAAGGGAAGTCTTACAAACTGTTCACTTAATGACGATTTAGTTGCAGAGCAAAGTAATTAAAATAAGAGTAAATCCACAGGACAGATGAATCCCCTCTCGCCTTATATTCTTTACTAATGAATGTTTTTCTTCCTGGTCCAAACAAGATCTTAAAAAAAAAAAAGCATGTTTTCTTTGTATCTAATTTACAGTTTAGAAGGAGCAGATTCAAGATAGATCCACTACCCAAAGAAAAATTCCAAGGAAATTGGTGAATCTAGGAAAGAAGAGAAAAGCTGGTAATCTTTCTAAGTCCTCATCAGAAGGAGAGTCTAGAAATACATGGCTCAAGCCTACTGAACTCAGGAACGTGTTTCCGAGACAGCACGCTGATTCAAAATCATTGACTATTGATTTATTCATTGTAAAAATGGCAGGAATATTAGCATTTAATAGCATGGTAAAACATTTCAAAGGAGAAATTGTAGGAACTTTCTTTTAGTCAAAGTGGAAAGACGAAGCATGCTGGTGCTAGTGCTATGCCATCCCCCATCCATCTCCATGGTTATTTTCCCCTACTATTAGAGTTCATAGACAGATTACTTAGGCTTCTAATTAAAAGAACAGAAAGTGTTAGTTTCGCTAAAAGGGGGGCAGGGACAAATACTAGGGGTGAAAAGAAGTCTGAAATAATAGCAAACAATCGGACATTCAAGGAAATAAATGCATTTATGGACGCTGCTGCCTCACAATAAGAGCCTCACAAAATACCATTGGGTTATCCACATTTAGCCCAGCTTTGTGTGATACCAACAGCGCAATATTCATAGAAGACAATGGAAATTATCTAGTTTATTAGAAAAAAAAGGAATGCAAACTTCTGCCAAAATGGTGAAGCAGGTAAGAGTCATAAAAACTAATATAGAAAATAACATTTTAAAGGTTTATTTTGGTTTTTGTGGGGGTGGGAGTGATGCACGTGCATACGCTTTTTGGGCCCCGTAGCTGGACTTACAACTAATTGTGAGCTGCCAACATGTGTAGGGGTGCTGGGAGCTAAACCCAGGTCCTCTGATAAAGATAACAACTTTCTTACTTAGTAAACATTTTTAAAAATTTTAAGGGGTCTTTTTTATAAAGATGTATTTATTTGTTTTATGTATATGAATAGACTGTAGCTATCTTCAAACACACCAAAAAAGGGCATCAGATCCCATTGCAGACGATTGTGAGCCACCGTGTGGTTGCTGGGAATTGAACTCCGGACCTCTGGAAGAGCAGTCAGTGCTCTTAGCCACTGAGCCATCTCTCCAGCCCAAGAAACATTTTTTAAAAATTATTTATGTAGCGCAGATGTGAAACACTAATTGTGGATTAATGAAGTACTGAGACGTATTTCATACACGAATACTTTGTGTCAACAGGTCAAACACACGCATCTTCATTTCTTTATGCCAGAAACCTTCAGAATCCATTCTTCTAACTTCTTGAGGCTGCAGCACAAAGTCACTACCTAGAGTCACAGGAGGGTGCTCTTGTGTAGCTGCATATCACAGCTTGGGTTTTATAAAAAGGTTTGTTTGTTTTTATGTGTGTGAGTGTTTTTCAGGCATCTATGTCTGTGCTCCATGTGTGTGCATGATGTCTGCAAAGACCAGAAGAGGGTATCAGATCCCCTGGAACTGGAGTTGCATATGGTGTGAGTTGCCGTGTGGGTGCTGGAAAGTAAACCCCAGTCTCCTTGAAGAGCAGCCAGTGCTCTTAACTGCTGAACCATCTCTCCATACTCCCCTCCCCCAGCTTCTTGGTCATATCCAATTGTAACACGGTATCCGTGGGATCCTAGTTACCACTCACCCCTACCTGTTGGAGAAGGGTTTCTCTGTGTAGTCCTGACTGTCCTGAAACCGGTTCTTAGACAAGGCTGTCCTCGAACTCAGAGATCCGACTCCCTCTACCTCCCAAGTGCTGGGACAGCTCACATATAACTTCTCTGTGTGACTTACTTCACTTAACTTCATGTTCTGCATTTCTTCCATGTTGTTATGAATGCAGGATTGCATTCTTCTTAGGACAGAACAGTGTCCCATTACTGTGTGTGTGTGTGTGTGTGTGTGTGTGTGTACATATATATGTATGATGAAACACACACAAACATCCTGCATTTAGGATTAAAACCAGCTTCAACTTCATTTTGCTCCCCACCACTCGTCCATCAACTAAGTATTTAGAAACAACCGTGTCGCTTTTTTCTAGGATCAGCCATCTCTACCCAGACAGAGAGGGGAAACGGTCCATCCAGTTGTCTAAAACCTGTACCAGATATGGGGACCAGACTGCATGCAGATTTACCATGCAGATCTTGAGCTTACTCAATAATAAATCTTCACAGATAATCAACCAAGGGAAGATGGTAGGAATGGGGTGGTGAGGGATGTCATGCTGTATTTGCTCCCTGGCTGTGAACACAAAGAAGAGAATGTTCTGCTACAGGGAGAAGCAAACTCCTCCATACAGTAGTGGTTGTGGTCCTCACAGTATAGAAAGCAGGGCCAGTAATCCAGTCCACAAAATTGCCAATGGAAAGAAAAAAAAAGAAGAAGAACCCAAAGCCTTTGAAGTAGTTAATGAACCCACTCTTTTTAACTTACTCCGGTCTCACTGCTGAGAGCGGTGCAGTTTTTGCTCCTGGGCAGAAGTTTCGCTAATGTAGGGATGTTGACTGGCCACGGCATCAAATATTTATCAAGTCACAGATGGGAATCTACAAAGAGTTTGCAGAGAGGTTTCGTGTCTCCCTTTGGTTCTAGGGGAAGCACATCAGCACAGCAAAATGCAAGACCACAAACACACACTTTTAAGGTGATGAGTAGGGTTGCTGACCCATTTAAGCAGGTTAAATGGGGCCAGCTTAAAGACATTGCTTTTCTCCCTTAAAGTAAAAGCGTACCCTTTCAGCATAAACATTTTAGAAAACACCCTTGCAGTAAAGGAAGAAAACGGAGCTCACCCTTCATCTTAGCACCAGTTTTACTGTGTACTGTATCAGTTTTTAAAGAAAAATTAAGTCAAACTGTGTTGAGTATTTGTCCTTGTTTATCTCTTTAGCTTTTCTGTGCTTTTCTCACTTAACATTCTCTTTTCAAACCTTATTTTAATTATGGTGTATGTGTGTGCATATCTCTGTCTGTCTCTGTCTCTGTCTCTCTGTCTCTGTGTGTGTGTGTGTGTGTGTGTGTGTACACGTGTGTACCACAGCCTCCTTTGTAGAGGCCAGGGGGGACTTTCAGAAGCCAGTTCTCTCTGACTACTGTGAGTGACAGGGACTGTCACTTCCATGGAGAGTGTTATGGTGTGCGTCCAGGAAACGTAGCATCTAATGGAGACCTAAAGATTGGCTGGAGTTTGCTCAGGTTCATCTGGAAAAATCCCTACAGAAGCTGGTTTAATAAATGTCTTCAATAAGTAAGTGGCTGTCCAATGAGCCAACAATGCTGAGCTTGACAATACTTTTTTTCTTGAAAAGGAATATTTTACTTGGCTCTTTTGCAACATCTTAATGGGAGGTTAGCAATAATTTTGTCAAATAACCCAAAATTCAATGAACAAAATGCCTACTGTTGACTCCTTTTGTATAACCTTTTGAGATTATAATTTTTTAATCTTTCCTTCCATTTTAACAATATATTTTTATATATTTGGTAATGTTGGGTGCTTTTCTACGATATTGTCTCTGTCTCTGTCTGTCTCTCTCTCACTCACTCTAGCTTTTCTCACAGGGTTTCTCCGTGTAACCCTGGCTGCCCTAGAACTCACTCTGTATACCAGATTGTCCTTGAACTCCGAGATCTGCCTGCCTCTGCCTCCAATTCCTGGTATTAAAGGCACACACCATCACTGCCTGATTAGTTTTGCTCTCTTGCACGAAAAGGCAACATACAGTTTGTATAACCAATCCCTTGGTGTTAGACAGTTCAGCTAAATCTACCTTTCTTGGGTATTGAGTGGCATTTCTTTCACTTTTTTTAGGTTTATTTATTTTATGTATATGAATACGCCATTGCTATCTTCAGACACACCAGAAGAGGGCATCGGATCCCGTCACAGATGGTTGTGAGCCACCATGTGGTTGCTGGGAGTTGAACTCAGGACCTCTGGAAGAGGTGTTAACCACACTGAGCCATCCCTCCAGCCCGTAAGTGACATTTCCAATGTACATCCCTAATAACCATCACTTATACCAGTGTTCATTTCTATGGATGGAATACGAGAGGGGCGGGGCTGTAATTTTGGAGTTGTCAGCTCCCTGGTCTTCAGAAAGATAGGTTGCAAGGTCATTGAGAGCCACATCACTGCTGTAGGCGTTTGAGAGGGCTGGTTGGCGTGTTTGTTTTTGTAACAGCCTCTCTGTAACTTGAACGGTTTTCGTCTTTAATTTAACAGCTATCATGCTTCACTTATCTCCCATCTATTTAGTTACACTGGAGAGGAAGAAGGATCCCTTTGATGGTAAACAGCATGGCCCTGGCTCATGAGGATTTATGGCTCGTTGCTTTGCGTTGTGAGTGACCACAATTCTAATGTGGGCTCTATCAATATCTCTTTCCTCTAGCAATAGAATGTGAGCTGTTTCCTGCAATTGAAGTCTCCTGGAACAGAGGTTCAATGATATATGCAATAAAGAGCAGAAGAGGGCATTGGTAAGACAAGGTCGCTGACTTTTAGGTTTGCCAAAGAGATGATAGCCATCTACTGCCATCAGCACTGAAGTGAACGCTGGAGCACACATGAACTCACATAAAAGAACAACAAAAGAGGATATAATTACGAAATAGCCTTACCTAAGGAAGAAGAATGGACAAGCATACTCCCTGTATTCTTCCTCCTCACACAAGATTGGGAGACACCCTGTTGTTTCGTGTGAAGACCAGTATTAGATGGTTTTGACTATGTCTGTCACACAGACAGGCTTTAAGCCGATCTTCTTCCCTAGACAAAAAAGAAGTGAGAGCATCTATATGTGTTCCCTCCCAGGCTCCCATTCCTGCTGGCTTCATTGATGAGTTCCTCATCAGACTGCAGTGTGTGCTGTTCTCACAGTTTGTGCATAGCCACATGTGACCTACAGTATCAATGAGTTAGGACTTCATGTGTGTCTGTGGGAGGTAGGGGGCTGCTTGTAGGTTTTCTTTTGTTGCAGGGTTAGGGGTCAGGCTGATCACCTTGCACACAGAAGACAGGGATCTACCCCTGAACTATCTCCCTAACCTTAGCATTTATTTGAAATCAACACGTTTTAAACATCAAGGGATAAATTTAATTCAAATGAATTAATATTGGAACACAAATGGGCCACCAATGTGCTTGCCATAAATGAATGAAACAGTTGTATTGGATTCCAGCCCTTGACTTATGCCTGTCACGGGTCCTGCCTGAGATGGGTGCTTTGTTGGTTTTTAAAAGCAGAAAGAAGGAGTGACATTAGCAGTGACGGCTGTTAAAGATTAATGGTGGTGGGTGAAGTGCAGGTGAGTGGCAGAGCCCTTGCCTCGTATGGAAAGGCCCGAGTCCAATCCTCAGAGCTGAGAAATAAAAGATTAAGTACAGGTGAAATGTTGCCCTTGACAGAACCAGTGTTTCAGGGAGCTTTGAAGGGAGCAGGTTTCCCAATGTGAGAGGCCTGGTGTTTGATGCTTGTGTATCTCAGGGCTGGGGAGGCAAAGACAGGGGCACCCCTTGCTTGGGCTCGCTGACCAACCAGTCTAGCAGAATCAGCGAACCCGAAGTTCAATAAGAGACCTGTCTCACAAATAAAATGAACAGCAATTGAGGAAGACACCCAAAAATAGCAACAACCCAAAAATAGCAATAGCACACACACAGGTGCGCGTGCGTGCACACACACACACATCATACACACACACATCTCACACACATACACGCACACACATACACACGCACACACATACATACACACACATACACACACACATCACACACACATCACACACACACACGCACACATATACACACACACATCACACACACACATATACACACATACACATCACACACACATACACACACATATACACACACATACACACACATCACACACACATATACACACACACATCACACACATCATACACAAACACACACATACACACACACACAGACACAGAGAGAGACAGACAGACAGAGACACACAGAGAGAAACAGACAGACAGACAGACACAGAGAGAGATAGAGACAGAGAGAGACAGAGACAGAGACAGAGAGACAGAGACAGAGACAGAGAGAGGGAGGAACAGCTAAAGACTATACTAAAGTCCACCTGTGTGTGTGCGCACACTTGCTCAGAAACCCACACTGTATGTAATCTGAGATATCTCCTCAGGGCAGTTGTTTGAGAGATGGCTCAGGCAGATGCAGGATGAAGTCTGTAAGTCTCTCCTGAGCCCCAAGACCAGGGCTGCCTGTGCTAGAAAGAGGCCCGGCAAGATCTCTGACTGACATGGGTCAGCGGATTTTTGTCTTTGCTTCCAGCAGAGCACTCAGGGCTTCTGAGACTTTCATCATTGCCGATGGAAGCTCCCGAGGCGGCCTACGCCCGGGGCACACTGGCCACCTTGGCAGATTTCCCTTTAAGCTTCATGTCGGCCTGTCAACCTCATCGTGGCCGGCGAGTTAAACAAACATCTGTTAGGCTCCCAGCCCCTCTGGACACTGTGACTTTTATTTAAGGGAGTGTTTCTGATTTTTACAGTTTTCAACCACACCCTAATTATTTCCTTTCCAGAGGAGAAAGGGTGCCTCTTTCAGCTTGAATAAGAAGTATATTATATGGATGTGGACATGTGATCTGTATACCAACTATGAATATTCATGGATTCTCTTAGATATATCACATCCAATCTGTGTGACTGCCTAAGCGTTTCACTCTAAAATCAAAGCTAAACGGGATGCTTTTAAATTCTCATTCGGATTTTATTATAAATGAATATATTTATGATAAATTTGTATTCCAATTAGATATAATTCACAAATACATAATTAGATAACTTGCTTTCTTCCCTGAGTGGTATTTCTCACTGATCTTTTTATGATCATTTAGTTGTAAGTCTTTTGAAACAGATATGGATAGACACGTTCGAGGTCGCAGTACGCTGATGCCTGCTCCATTTCAAAATGGCCATTTTAGATTCCATAACAACTCAAAGTGGTTTCATTTCTCTCTCTTGGTTCTTTTTTGATCTTTCATCGGCAAAGTTGGGATTTCACTGTCCGTTTAATTCTGTTTATTCAACAATCTTAGAACTCAGGTTTTACTCTGGTAAAGTTTCATTTTTATTGTTCGTCTTAAGAAACAGGGAAGTGGGGGTTGGGGATTTAGCTCAGTGGTAGAGCGCTTGCCTAGCAAGCTCAAAGCCCTGGGTTCGGTCCCCAGCTCCGAAAAAAAGAAAAAAGAAAAAAAGGAAAGAAAGAAAGAAGAGAAAGAGAGAGAGAGAGAGAGAGAGAGAGAGAGGGAAGGAAGGAAGGAAGGAAGGAAGGAAGGAAGGAAGGAAGGAAGGAAAGAAAGAAAGAAAGAAAGAAAGAAAGAAAGAAAGAAAGAAAGGAAGGAAGGAAGGAAGAGGGAAGGGGCCTTTCCGCTCGGCCGTTCTCCTGTACGGGAGGCAGCCATGGCGTCCAGCCAGAATGGCATGATCCTGAAGGCCCTCCCAAAAAGAAACAGAGAAGGGCTACCAACTGCAGCCCTCACTTGCCGAGTGCGCACTGCCCTGTGTACAGACTCGTGTCAGAGAAAACAGTGTCATCGACCTCTCACTTTACAAATGAGGAAACAAACTCAGAAAGTCCAGGAACCCTTGATAAAAAAGGAAAGGGAACCCTGCTATCAGTGGCCAGATTAACCTTAAACACACTTAACGTGCCTCCAACCCACGAATACACACCAAGCCCCTTCTAGGGTGCAGACATCACTCTCCACACTGCAACGGGGAGAGCAGGCAGGCAAAGCCCTGTTTCTAGAAAGCTTGCAGTCTTCTCAGCCTCCCCACTAGTACTAAACTGAAAACTTAGACTTTCAGCGATTGCCATGGAAGGGCTTGCGTGTGAGGGCATACCTAGATATGGTTGCTAGTTTGAAACTTTTGCTGTGACGAGGCTGGCCTCAAACTCACAGAAATCGACTTGCCCTGCCTCCAGAGTGCTGTGATTAAAGGTGTGTGTCACCAGGGCCCTGCAGATGAGCAGTTCTCAGCTTGAGGCTCCACTTCATTTCATTGACTAGTACAGTAACTGGATTCTTTTAAGTTTTTAATAAATACTTGTAATTGTTGTTTTTCTTTTTTCATTTAGTCCTCCAAAAGAGAAGAATAATGAATAATACCTCATTTATACCGCTCTTTAAAAAGCAGTCTAAGGGCAAGGAATGGCTCAGAGGCTAAAAAAGCTTGCCAAACAAGGCTGACAAGCTAAATCTTAGCCCTAGGACCCCCAGATATAACAATCAAGAGTTGTTTTCTGATGTCCACATGCATCCTGTGGCATGTGTGCACTTACACATACATAGATGCACACAACACATACATAATTAATTCATTACTTAAAAAATAGCTTTCCAGCCCAGCTTTGCTTAGCAGACTATAATACAGCTACTTGGGAGACTGAGGCAGAAGAATCAAATGTTCAAACCTAGCTGGGCAACAATGACATCAAGGCCAGCCTGAATAAATTAGTGAGACCCTGTCTCAAAATTTGTATGTATCTGCATCTATCTCTCAGAGTCCTGAGAAGGCGGGCTGGGGATATGGAAGAGTACTTGCCTAGCATGTCCAAGGCCCTGAGTTTGATTCCTAGTGCCAGAGCAAAAAAAAAATCCTGGATTTGCTCTCCTTTATTCAGGCAAGTTCCCACTCTTTTCTGTCTTAGGAGACAGGCACAATGATATACACCTCTAATCTTAGCACTCAAGAGGCAGAAAGATTGTGAGTTCTAGGCCAGCCTGAGCCTCAGAAAAAACAAAACAAAACAAAACAAAAAACAGGCAAAAGCTGGGCAGAGACACTAAGGAGACAGGCAGACAGACAGACAGACAGACAGACAGACAGATAGGCACACTGTGTACTACACACAAACATGAGAGCCGGAGCTCAGAGTCCAAACCCATCTGACAGGTGAGGAAGAGCTGCAGCACACGCTTATAAATCCCAGCACTGGAGAAGCAGGCACAGGTGATTCCTGAAGTTCTCTGTCTAGCCAGCCTAGACGAATGGATGAGCTCCAGCTTCAGGGGATGACTGTCTCAAAAAAACAAAAACAAAAACAAAACAAAATAGAAAGCAATTGAGGAAACTATTCAGTGTGACCGCTAGCCTCCGCATGCAAGCACGCGCATGTGCATATACAAAGGAATGTGAATGCACGTGTATGCCACAATACACACACGCCAGACCACCAGCAGGGGAGATCTGTGATTGCTGCCAGACTCACAGTCCTGCCTCTGATCAACAAAAGCAGGGTTAGGAGCACCAGTCCAGTCAACCATGGTCTGCCTTTGCCAGAACAGCTTCATCAGCCTCCAACACCAGACAGGAAGCAAAGATACTATCCCCAGTCATGGTAGCTGAGGTCCTCCCCAAGCTGTAGGACCTGTCTGTCTTCCATTGCATTCTTTGATCTTCATACACATTCTTTTCTTTCGGGATCTCTTCGGTAACTGATGAGTTCTGCAGGTTACAGTCATGGCATCTGCACCACTGACCAGGAAGGGAAGGACAGGGTAGGACAGAGAACCTGGCACTGTGATGGTGTCCCTGATCAGCTTTAATCTATGTTCTGTCTCTGCCTACCCTCCTCAAATTCCCAAAACCTTGGGTTTTTACCAGAAGGATTAGATATGGACTCTTGGGCAATGGATTAACTATGGGAAAACCCTCTGAGGAGACCTGTATTAGGGGTAAAGATAAAGGCAGGAGATGAATCTGGGCACGAGTGGGGTTTAGGAAGAAGGGGAGTTTAGAAAAAGTGTCATCTAGGCATAGGCCTACTGGAAAGACTGTGCATCTCAGTGGTTATACAGCCTGAATACTGGATCTGGGATTCCCTGTTCTGTCACCAACCTGATGTCACATATTGTTGATGGGATGACTTCCCGAGCATCATCTACCAAGAAGGATTCTGCAAACAAAGACAAATCCTTTCAATAATCTTTAAAAAAGGGGTGGGGGATAATGAACACAGAAAGAATGAAAGCAGGAAGGAATAATATATTGAGAGCCAATAAGCAGCCAACATCTGCAGCAACTGGGGTGGGTACTGAAGTCATATATATGATGGAGTGATTAGGCAGTTCTACCCAGACAAGAGAGACCATCATGAGCCTTCCCGCCTCCTTTTCTGTCCGATTCCTTTAGTGGATATTCATTATTATCCTGGTCACCACAGAGTTTAGAGTCTAAGTGAAGAGTCATGAAAAAGACGAACACACAGTTACCCCAGGTTAGAATCACTGTTTAGAAAAAGACGAATACACAGTTACCCCAGGTTAGGATCACTGCTTTGAAGAAGACGAACACACAGTTACCCCAGGTTAGGATCACTGTTTAGAAAAAGACGAACACACAGTTACCCCAGGTTAGAATCACTGTTTAGAAAAAGACGAACACACAGTTACCCCAGATTAGGATCACTGCTTTGAAAAAGACGAACACACAGTTACCCCAGGTTAGGATCACTGCTTTGAAAAAGACAAACACACAGTTACCCCAGGTTAGGATCACTGCTTTGAAGGAAGTAGAGTGCTGCAGTGGTCAGTGGCTAAGAAGGGAAGAGGAACCTATTCTAGGTTAGAGCTTCAAGAAAAGCTGTCCTGGACAGATAGCCTTTAAGACACTACCTTCAGTGAAGAGGTGAGAGGATCCACTTGTAAGAATGCAGAAAAGGACACTAAGATTCTGACAGAGACACGCCCTGGGCCCCTCAGCTGTACCACAACGCCAGTAGCTTTCTCAGAGTTTATTTATTTATTTATTTTTGTTCTTTTTATTATGTGGATGTGAGGGTGGGGTGTGCATGTGAGCACGGGTGGGTGCCTAGGGAAGACAGAGGCATTGGATCCCCTGAAGCTGAATGAAGTTACAAGCAATTGTGAGCCACCCTATGTGGGCACTGGGAACCAAACTTGGGTCCTTTAGAAGTTAAGTGCTTTTAACCACAAAACCATCTCTCCCGCTCCCTGGTAGCTTTCAGGTCTACGGCAGATACAGATACAGTACAGCCCTCTGGGGAAAGCCACCTTCCCATGGTTTTTGACCATCATTCTTGATAAGTTAAAAGCCCTCTGTTGTCTTGCCCTTGGCTAAAGCTTTTTTTTTTTTTTTTTTTTTTTTTTTTTTTTTTAAGGAATCAGAGTTTTGTTTTTGTGCATCTCAACTGATGTAAAAGAACAAGCCTAATTAGTTGGAAGAGTTATTAGTGTAACAGTTTGTCTCCTGATGGTACAGCTTAACACAAACTAATCTCATTTGCTGACTCTGACCTCAACCCCTGCTAAAACTACTTTGGAAGAGTCTGGCTTTTCCTCTTTGTAGAGAGTCAAAGCCTTACCCTGTCAGTTTAATAAGGAATGACTGTGTCAAATCAATCAATCAATCAATCATTATAGTAAATATTGTATCTTAATTATAATTTATTATATATGTAATACATATACATAAAATATAGCATTATATATAATGTGTACTATTATATAAATAATGTGTTTTATATTATATAATCACATGTAATAATATATTATATAATTACATGTACTCACATAATATACAATGTGTTGTTATATAATACAGTATATAATTATATATATGTTTAAAATTATAGTTTTATAATATATGTAATACTTATTATATTTATTAAAAAGTTGTTTATTTCTTTATTATATTTATTATAAATATATTTATTATGAATATGTTAATTTTGTTTATTTATTATATTTATTATAGTTATAATAAAAGAATAATAAACAAATTAAAGATATAAAAGAAATTTAACGAACAGTAACTCCTATTACGATGCATATACAATTGGGTCAACATGCTGTGTCCACCCATGTTATTTTGCATAGCTCTTTTTTTTAAAGATTTATTTATTTATTATATACAAATACACTGTAGCTATCTTCAGACACAACAGAAGAGGGCATCAGATCTCATTAGAGATGGTTGTGAGCCACCATGTGGTTGCTGGGATTTGAAATCAGGACCTCTAGAAGAGCAGTCAGTGCTCTTAACCACTGAGCCTTCTCTCCAGCCCTCGTATAACTCTTGATTCCCCCACCCCCAAAAGAGATCAGCCTTTCTTGTTGAATAAGTATATCTTGTCCTAGGAAATGTACAGTTTAATTCCCACCTCCTCTATCCATTGTCTTTGAGACAGGGTCTAATGTGGCCTAGACTAGCCTCAGAATTCCAGACAGTTTCTAGTTTGTGTATGTGGAGACCAAACACAGTGTTTCATGCATGCCGAACAAACGCTTTACCAACGGAGCTAAATTCCCAGACCACCCTATCTCCTTTCATTTTTTTCTATAGGAATCATTCTCCTGCTACTGGAAAGATATAAGTGATATGACTTCTTTGTTTAATGTTAGGTAATTTTTACTCATTTTAACTCATACAACATCACCTCAGTTTGGGAATTAAGGTGCCCAGTCACCGTATAATAAGAAATTTATCTGCTATTAAAATGTCATGAGGTATCCAGCAGAGAAGACTACTCACACATGGGTTCAGACCAGTAGGAAGTCTTTATTAGCATGCTGGTGACTACTTTAGTGACAGGATCCCATGCACTCATGAACCTTTCTCAAGGTGAGCTCTTTCTTTTTTTTTAAATTTTTTATTTATTTTATCTTATTTTAACTTGAGTATTTCTTATTTACATTTCGAGTGTTATTCCCTTTCCCGGTTTACGGGCCAACATCCCCCTAATCCCTCCCCGTCCTCTTCTTTATGGGTGTTCCCCTCCCCATCCTTCCCCCATTGCTGCCCTTCCCCCAACAAACACTTTCAGTCTTAGCAGGACCCAGGGCTTCCCCTTACACCGATGATCTTACTAGGATATTCAATGCTACCTATGAGGTCAGAGTCCAGGGTCAGTCCACATATAGTCTTTAGGTAGTGGCTTAGTCCCTGGAAGCTCTGGTTGCTTGGCATTGTTGTTCATATGGGGTCTCGAGCCCCTTCAAGCTCTTCCACTTCTTTCTCTGATTCCTTCAACAAGGGTCTTGTTCTCAGTTCAGTGGTTTGCTGCTGGCATACGCCTCTGTGTTTGCTGTATACTGGCTGTGTCTCTCGGGAGAGATCTACATCCGGCTCCTGTCGACCTGCACTTCTTTTGCTTCATCCATCTTGTCTAATTGGGTGGCTGTATATGTATGGGCCACATGTGGGGCAGGCTCTGAATGGGTGTTCCTTCTGTCTCTGTTTTAATCTTTGCCTCTCTATTCCCTGCCAAGGGTATTCTTGTTCCCCTTTTAAAGAAGGAGTGAAGCATTCACATTTTGATCATCCGTCTTGAGTTTCATGTGTTCTAGGCATCTAGGGTAATTCAAGCATTTGGGCTAATAGCCACTTATCAATAAGTGCATACCATGTGTGTTTCTCTGTGATTGGGTTACCTCACTCAGGATGATATTTTCCAGTTCCAACCATTTGCCTACGAATTTCATAAAGACATTGTTTTTGATAGCTGAGTAATATTCCATTGTGTAGATGTACCACATTTTCTGTATCCATTCCTCTGTTGAAGGGCATCTGGGTTCTTTCCAGCTTCTGGCTATTATAAATAAGGCTGCTGTGAACATAGTGGAGCACGTGTCTTTTTTATGTGTTGGGGCATCTTTTGGGTATATGCCCAAGAGAGGTATAGCTGGATCCTCAGGGAGTTTATAAAAACCACATGCTGGGCTGACATTCTTCAGTTAATAAGAACAGGTAGCCAGAATCTGAACTACAGAAGCCAACAAGCAAGGTTCGTATGCACAGGTGCTTTCCCATATGGACTTTGATGGATGGAGTCTTCTTATTCTCGTTTTGGGAGGTGTTATTACTTACATGCTGGGTGCCAAAACCTGAATGATATTTCCACCATAGCATCAGTTGTGTTAAGGTCTGGGGACCTCTAACAAAATGTTCATCTTCTCCCCTCTCTGGCTCTAGACCTGGAGTTGAAGAGTGAGCTGCCTATACCTGCTTAAATACTGTTCATTCTACACATGAATCCTTAACTCTTCAGAAGCAAGGCAGGGCTCAGAGGCAGCAGCAACATTCTTACCCCCACAGTAGGGAACAGCACTGTGAGCTGGGCAGAAACACAAAGACACTGTTTTCATGGCTCTCATGACTTCCGTGGAGATTCCATAGGATAGGGTACTGGCTTCAAATTCCCTGTCACAGGTAGGTGTACTCTAGCTGATTGCTGTTGGCTCTGTCCATAGCTCCCCCGAGCATCTTAGACTCTACTCCCAGTTTCCTACTTCTGAGGTCCTCTTGCTTTAGGAAGGTGCTCCAAGGCAACGTCTAAACCAGTGCACATTGACCAGCCCTTGTACATGGACCACATCAAGACACTCTCCTGTAATGTTTGTTTTGTTAAACTCCAGGATAGCAGCCATTTCCAGAGAGCCAGCTCCTTTCCAGAGGCCAGAGTCCTTCCAGCTAGGCTCTCACTCCTTGGCTGTCTAGAAATAGCTCACACTGTTTGTTTATGTTGTGCTGCTCACACCAATGGACTCATTTTAAGCTGTTTGAGTAATCTCTTTGGAGTCACTTTCCTTAGGCTTGAGATGAGCTGCTTGTATTTCCCTTTGGTGTGAAGAAATCCTCACCAAAAGTTCTTGGATCTCTAACCCGTGGCTCTTACAAAATACTCTAGAGGTAAGCGAGGGGTTTCTCAGCCATCCACTCTGAAAGTGTTTGCGTTTTACTCTAGTGCCTCCCTTTAGAGCATGCGTCTGCCAAAATCCCCCTTTTAATGTTCTGTTATACTCAGAACTCAATGAATGAGCTAATGACTCATTCTCCCTGGTGGCCAGTGGGAAGGCACCCTTAAACAGCCATTACCAGCTCTTGGTCCTGTCCTGACCTCAACCCAATTTCTCCAGGTGACCTTGAGGCAGCCCTTTCATTGTTCCGAGGCCCCCAGTGAACTGAAAACCAGAGCTCTGTTCTGGCCCTCACTCTCCAGGGAAGTATTGTAAGGAACGATAAGGCAGTGCCTATAAAGTGGCCTAAGTACTTCGGGGAAACACGTTGGCTAAATACCAAATGATAATAATAATAATGCCGCCATCATCATCCATGTTATTATTCATGGTTGAGAGGAGAGAGCAGTTGCTGGTGGTGTCTTAGGTCTGTGGGAAGGAGGATGTCAAGCCCCAGAATGTTCTATCAATAAGTCAAAGCCAATAAATACTGAGCACTGGAAGGGGAAGCTACACAGTCATAAAGGCTGAATGTAGGCACCCATTTGTATTTGAAATGACAGCAACCGACTGTTTCTCATTTTTTATTTTTATGGCTAGTTCTCAGAGCCACAGGGATGGAGGGAGGCTGTACACTTTTTCTGGGCGATGGGTAGTAAAGGGATTATTTTTAACATCTTGGATTTTATTACCCTCTACTTGCTTCTTGGTGTGTCTCTTTTCTACACTCCGTATGTTCCCTCCCTCCATGCTCCATGACACCCTTCTCCTTGTCAGAGTTCTGATGAGTTGATGAGACAAGTTGTCAGTCTGGTAGGAGATGAAAAGCTGAGGATGTAGGAGTTGAGAACCAGACTTGAAACTTAAGAAAGAGAAAGAAGGCCCTTCCTCCCTGTTGCTGTAAAATTATAAAAAAGCTTTCTTTTATACCACACTAGGTACGGCACCACAGTGCCCCAAGATATCTGGTAGATATCTTCATCTCAGTCAGCAAAGCTTCTCATCCGCTTTCCTCCATCCCATATCACACTGCCAATGCCTCTCTCTGAGTCTGGCAGCAACCTTTCTACCCAACCAGTTCCCAAGGCAGGTTGCCACCATGCCAGAAATATACATCCCAATTCCATGGCGGCCCAGCGTCACCAGCCACCACACACTCTCTTGAACTTAAATCATCACATGAAAGAACACACAACACAACAACCTCTGATCTAATTGACAATATAAAATTGCCCACCTAGACACACAAAGCCCTATACACATCATCCCTTAAGAACATTCATAATAACCTGTAAATGTATAGAGTGGAATCTTAACATCAGCCTCCATGTTCTCCTGGGAGCTTCTCTTCCCATCTCCTTCAGTTCCAGTCTCCTCCTCTTCCCTCAAATTTTTCTCCTGCCCACCCTTCCTTCTTGTCCAATGACAGGCCTCATTCTATCTTGTACCTGCCTTCACCTGTATAACATCATCCTACACCTCCCCTCAAGCTTCAACTCAAACTCCTATTCACTTATCATAGAGAGAGAAGCCCATCACATTGGTTCCCTTGCTAGGATCCAGAGGTAGGTGGCTAAACAACAGACAGCCCCCCTTCAAGATCCTGCAAGATCTCTGTTGGAAGACAAGCGACACAGCACACCTGTTGAGAGGTGTGAGCCTTTTAATTGGCAGTGTGACTGTCGGGGCAATTACTCACAAATGATTTCAGAATGTATGATTCTGGTTCTGGAGAAAACTTTTCCCCAAGCCCCACAAAAGCACCATTTATCAGAGTCATGTGATTACCCCATTGCTATGCATGCACACACACAAGTGTCTCCATGTGCTATGGACTTTAAGTCTTCAGACAAGGTTGCCGTCCAAACCCACTATTTCAATTTCTCTGGGTTTGTTTCTTTACATGCAAATTGAAAATAAAAACAACAGCTCACTAAGCTTTCTAGAGATGCTGTAGAGGTTAAAGAGAATGAGCTCAGTGGGAGACTGTAAGGCTACTCTTCTGGAAGTTGTGAGCTATTGACCCCATTTGGGGTCAAACTTTTGCTAGGTGAACTGCAACTGGATCTCCCTGAACTACAGCTGGAGAGCTGAGTCCTTAGTTGAGCTTCCTGGGCAGGTTAGGGCTTCATGATTCCAGTTATAGGAGTTAAATGGGTATTGAAGGAATTAGAGGCTAGTTTTCTCACCTTCATCATCGAGTTGTCATCATCATTGTCATCATCATTATCATCATCATCATCATTGAGTTTTTCAAGACAAGGTTTCTCTGTGCAAGGGTGGCTATTCTAGAACTCACTCTGTAGACCTGGCTGGCCTCAAACTCAGAGCTGCCCCTGCCTCTGCCTCCCTAGTTCTGGGACTAAAGGTGTGAACCACTACAGCCCAGCAACCTTTTTTAAATTTCAAGTTGTGTATACATACTCTTTTCCAGTTATAAAAATGTATGATCCTTGTAAAAAAAATTAGACAGCGATGAAAGATAAAATTTGAGTCTTCCAGACTACTCAATATGCATTCTCACACACACACAGACACACACACAGACACACACACAGACACACACACACAGACACACACACACATACACACACACACACACACACACACACACACACACACACATTTGCCCGCAGAGTCATTTTAATACAGTATTTTATAGCCTACCTTTTGGAGTTAAGAATATACATGGGCCATATTTCCACCTGCCCTTGTTTTTTGTTTTTGTTTTTGTAGCACTCTCTGGCTGGGTTTGAAGGTCTTCTTTTAAGATGCAGCATCCCCTGTTAGCCCTCACAGCATCCTTTAGGGTCTCTTTGATGGGGCACGGTCATTCCCAGTGGCCACTAAAGGACAAGAAACTTCCCCAGCTCAAAGAAACCCAGACTGTACATTTACAAACCCCACTTGCTGGGTTCTGAGACATTGACATCTTGTCATTTCTCCCCCTCTTTTTAAAATTTCAAGCTGAAGTTTGATGTTGAATTTAAAATGTTGCCAGGGGCTGCCTGCAGGGCCCTTAGGCTAAAACAGTGGCAACATCTGCCAGGGGAGACCCACAGGTCCTTCTTCGGACCATGGCAACGTACAGCTGGCACCTCAGCCCAGGCAGGAGGGGAGAGGTGTGCACATAAGGGAAATTCAAGGACTAGGACTTTTAAAACAGAGATCGAGAAGCCCCCCTCAGAGAGTGTTGTCCATTTTATTTGGGTCTGATTATCAAATGCCCATGGGACCCTTTGTGTTCAGAGTTTTCTGAGAGGATAGAGGGGAAGCAGCAACTTGTGGGCAAAGTGCCAGGACTCATTAAATGTCTAGGGACCCAGGTTGAGTGATGGAAAGTGGGCAAGTGGAGAGCTGATCAACAAATTTCTTTCATGCAGTTGGAGCTTAGCTCTGAGAACCAAAAGAGAAGAGAAGAGGCATGTGAATGCGTTCTGGGAACAGGTGGGGCCTCAACAGCCGAAGTTCTAAATTTACTATGTGCCTGTGCATATGTGTGCATGTGTTGTATGTGTTTGCATGGATGGATGTGTACAAGGGCATGTGTGTGTATGTATGTGTTTGTGTAGAGCATTTATGTGAGGGTTTATGTGCATGTATGTGCGTGCATGCATGTGGAGGCCAAAGGTCAACCTTATTGAATGACATCCTTCATGTGCCATCTACCTTGTTTTTTGAGACAGGGTTCCTCACTGGGACCTGGGACTTGTTAATGCCACCAGACTAGGAGGTTAACAAGCCCCAAGGATCTGTCTACATGTCCCCTGAACCATCCGGTCCAGCTACTTTATGTGGGCTCTAGGGATAAAGCACAAATTATAATGCTTGCAGGGCAAACATTTTAGCAGCTTGCCATCCCCTGGCCCCTCACTCTGTTCTCCTTTCCATGCAGGCACTGGGAGGACTCAAGGAGCTGGAGACAGCAATTGCTCGTAGGCAGAGACAGCAAGAGCTGGAAAATGGGAGAGCGAGGCTGACTGGCCCTCACTTTAGATCTGTTAGACTCTTCTGCATTTCCTGCCATGTAGTGCCTTACCTTCTGACAGAAAGCAGTGATTTTATTTCTTAGCTCAAAGGAATTTCAGATCCGCCCCTTCCAGCCCCTTGCTCTGCCCCGACCCGTGTATGCCATGCACCTTCCTTAAGAAATGACTGCTTGGTGAGGATGATCTTTCCTTACCCTCAAATCATGCTAAAGCCTCCAAAATCTTCATAGAACAGCAATAGCAGCCATGTTCGTTCCCACAGAACATTGTTTAACTATTGTATCAGGGGAGGAGGCTGGGTAGTGCGTCAGTGATTGACACCAAGACCTCACAGGTGCTAAGGACATGCTGTAACACTAAACCATAACCCTTGCCTTAATCATTATTCTATATGGTTTGACTTGTTAGATATTTTTCTGATTGTACTAATAGAACCCTGATACACTGCTTCCAATGAACAAGACAGGCTTTTGCACAACCTTTCGATTGTTATTGTATAGCTTATATGATAGTCATTATATATAAATGATATCAAGAATATCATACTTGTTGATGCATCATTTGAGCATACTGTGATGGTTTGTATATGCTCTGCCCAGCGGCACTATTAGGAGGTATATCCCTGTTGGAGTGGGTGTGTCACGGTGGGTGTGGGCTTAAGACCCTCACCCTAGCTACCTAGAAGTCAGTCTTCCACTAGCTGCCTTCAGATGAAGATGAAGAACTCTCAGCTCTGCCTGCACCGTTCCTGTCTAGATGCTTCCGTGCTCCTGCCTTGATGAACCTGTAAGGCAGCCCCAAATAAATGCTGTCTTGCCCTGGTCATGGTGTCTGTTGATAGCAGTAAAACCCTAACTAAGACAGCACAGCCTCCATCTAGCTGTGCTGCCTTACACATTTACCAGCTTTACCACCCAAGACAAGTTACTTAACCAAATAGTGTAAGAAATACTATTCTTATTTAAATGTTCCTTTTCTTACTACTGTCCTTGGAAAGAACCGAGTATTGAGAACTCAACCCGACCCACAGGAACAGTGGAAGGGAATGATGGAATGGAAGTGACTTGGAAGAACAGTTGTGCCACAGCTGGAAACCTGACTAGGAGCAGGAGGGATGAGGAAAGAGACCATAAAACATAAAGCAGGGATCTGGTGGGACAGAGACACAGCAGCAGCTGGGGCACTCCGCCATGTTTGTTACATACAGCATGGATAAGGAGGGAGGTTAGTGACCCTTAGTAGAAGGGTCTCTGTAAGGAGTAGTCTCAAGGTGATGTTATCTTGAAGCCATCTCTGACAAGTATCAAAAATACCATTTAAATAAGAACAATATTGCTTACACTATTTGGTTAAATAATTTGCCTTAAGATGGACATGGTGGCGCATGCCATTAATCCCAGATTCTACCATTTTTAGCTAAATGTCAGTGTCCAAACAAGGACTAGGGGAAGGGCTGGGCTTCTCCCAAACCTGACTTGGGGAAGGCACTGCCATTCCCATGAATGTGAGGCACTGGAGTCCTTGATATAATTGTGATCATGATGTGGCAGCCATTTATCCTGGGGTTGCTCACTCCAAAAATAGCTGTTGTCAGTCAGGACCTAAAAATATGGTTGAACAAACCCATATAAGTCTTAGAAAAGAGGCCTTTCTAAGCAGACCTTGAGTATGGCTTTATCCCATCGCTTAACTTTATTTTACTGCCCTTAATTTCATGCCTTTCTTGCCTCGTGCTGTCATCAGAAAGAAAGCCTGTGCAGCCCCTGAGAGCCTGTGACCTCCTCCTTTTCTAGGTTGAGAGGTGCTCCCGGTGGTGATTGTGCTAAAATATGAATGCTGGGAGAATACAGACAACATAAATATACCTGTGAACTACTCATTCTACTTTCTTTCTTCTAAGAAATAATTATTAAATGTCTACTTGTGTCAAGCACTCTTCCAAACAGTTACTTTTGACTGAGAACTACAGGGGACATTGAGCAAAGTCCAAAAGTATTTTTTTTCTTTGATGTCACAACCATGACCCTAAACATCCTACAGTGTACACATCAGGCCTCACAAGGAATTATGCAGGCCAAAAGTCAGTAGTGCCCAAGATGAGAAAGGCTATTCTAGAGGCTTGGAGAATTTGCATTCCAAATACAAGAAGATCCCAGCTGTTGTAGACTAGGAATGTTATGGAAGAAATCGAAGGTGGACTATGGAAATAATGAGTGGATTAGACAGTGGTGGGTACTGTTTTTTTAATGGAAAAGTTGAGTAATGTAAGCGACCAGCAATCTAGATCCTGAAGGATCAGATGGGTTACTGGAAAGACTTCAGTATTTAATGCTAGATATGCCCGTGCACGCCTGTAATCTCAGCACTTGGCAGGCAGACAGATTGTAAGTTTCAGAAAAATCTGAGACACACAAGGGAGCCCTTATGTCTGGGGGATAGAGGGGAGCTTCAGTATTTACTCGAAGAACTGGTTGTGAGCATACAGACGACACAAGCCGGCTTCCACAGTTTTAGCTGTTTTACTGTGAGCCACCCAAAGAGGGGCAAGGCAGAATCACGAGACCCTGTTAGGGGTGGGGAGAATGGGCAGGCAAGCTTGAAAGGAAAAGCTAACAGGATTTGTGAGGTTGAAGTATGATCTCAAAGTTTTGGATCCAAGGAGCTATCATGACTGATATTTTAAGATACCAAGATGGGAGAGGATGGCTGGTCCAAGGTAGCTTTAGTGAGAAATAGCAGGTCAGTCTCTGACCTCAGTTGTGCCTGTTAGAACTCTGAATAGAGCAGTCATGAGGGCAGTTAGATATACCACACTGTGAGTTCCGGAGAGAGAAATCTGCTGTGAAAATGTGTGAGCCTGTTAACAGCACTGAGGAGAGGAGCATTGAGATGGCTAACAGGTTGCAGATGGAAAGAGGAGAGGGATGAAGGGAGAGTCTGGGCTGCAGGAGAGCACGGGCTGCAGGAGAGTCTGGGCTGCAGGAGAGCATGGGCTGCAGGAGAGCATGGGATGCAGGAGAGCATGGGCTGCAGGAGAGCATGGGATGCAGGAGAGCATGGGCTGCAGGAGAGCATGGGATGCAGGAGAGCATGGGATGCAGGAGAGCATGGGCTGCATGAGAGCATGGGATGCAGGAGAGCATGGGCTGCAGGAGAGCATGGGCTGCAGGAGAGCATGGGCTGCAGGAGAGCATGGGCTGCAGGAGAGCATGGGATGCAGGAGAGCACGGGATGCAGGAGAGCACGGGATGCAGGAGAGCACGGGATGCAGGAGAGCACGGGATGGGGAAGCCTGGGGGTGGCTGGGATGCTACACTCAGCACAGCTTTGAGAGAAAGGGAGGGACCAGCAGGAGACTGTGAAGGTGGAATCAGTGACAAAGAAGAGAAACACTTTGAATTCCAATATTTGGGAGGGCAATGTGGGTGGATCTCTGTGAGTTCAAGGCCACCTTGCTACATACTGAATTATTAGGCCCTCTGGAACTACATAATGAGACCCTGTCTAAAATGAAAGATAATAATAATAATCATGGTGTTAGAAGATGGCTCGGCTCTTGCAGAGGACATGGGTTCAATTCCCAGTAGAATGGTTCACAATCAACTCTGGTTCCAAGGGGATCTCATACCCTCTTCTAGCCTCCTTGGGCACCAAGGACACACATACTTATATATGCAGACAAAACACACATACAAATTTAAAGACAAAGACTATGATTGTGTGGTAGCATCAGGGAAGGGAGCTCCCATCATCCTTTTAAATTGAAACCTGCCAGTGTTGGTGTGAAAGCTCCTCCAGCTGTGTGGGTCCAGTCAGAGTGAGTATGGGTAGACTGAGCCGTAACTCTCAGAGAGCATGGTGAAATGAAGGAAGGACCTTGTCCTTGGATACATATGCAAACAGATTGTTATAACTCCTGCCCAAACTTAAATCACTCATCTTTCCATAATGTGCATTTTTACCATCCAGACTTACTCTTGCACAAGTGGGTCAAAAGCATGTTGCTGGGCTGGTGGCAAAGTTTGCATGGATTCATAGGGCCAACATAGGTCATAACTTCTCCATGTCTCTTCTGCCCACTTTCCTTGCAAGTAAAATTCTCATATTTAGTGTCTCCCAAGAGATGTTGTGACTCCACAGAGAAGGCTCCCAGTGTTTACTAACCAAAACCCAGAAATGCTTTACAAAATGCTGAATCAAATTTCCCATGCTCCAACTTAAGTATTTCCTCTTTGAATTCTTGATAGGAATAGAAAGCCATCTGCCGAGTTTTTAATGTGCTTTTATGTTACTGACTAATATGAACCCGATAAGTATATACACACCTCAGTGCCAGATACACAATGGTCGGCAAGCATGCTCTCTTTCTCCCTACTTTTACAAGTATGTGGTTTCAATGTGTTATAATAAAGGCTATGCTTGACTCTCGTGTGAACACAGAACAGGGGCACTAAAACAACTGAGGAAGAGAAAGGAGAACAACTTGAGAAAGAGGAGAGACGGAAGATGAGGAGGCATTCGGGGGGAGGGGGAGGAGTAAATGTGTTCCTAGCAGTGAGGTCATGTGTGAAATTCTGCTAGAGAGAGCAGGGTGTGAGAAGGTGATAACTCTTGGGACACAAGAGGCGAAGAACCAACATGGGACATCAGAGGTCAGTAAGGGGACATTAGGAAGGCTCCGCTAGTCTGAGGATGGGGGCTTTACTCCAAGGGCACTAGCACGAGCAGCTTGTGCCTTGCAAGGTTCACTCTGGCTGCCTGGCACGGGTAAAGAACTGGGAGAAGGCAGCACACTAAGGGGTTGAAAAATGAGCTAAAAGTTAGGGGCAGTCACTGAAGTGAGGCAATAGCATCCTGAACGAGGCATGGGCAGCCGAGATAAATGAATGATCTCAAAGATGGTTGGGGTAGTTGAATTGATAGGTCTTTGTGGTTTACTGGTTTGAAAGGGTCAAGGAAAGGCAGGTATCTAAAGGGATGTAATCAGAGGCATCTTTTGTGGTGGTGGAGGGGGTATTGGACCTGAAGTGCTGTGGCATATCCAGAGGAATGCTCTAAAGGCAGCTATGCATAGAATCTTATGCTCAGAGACAGGGAATGTCCATTTAATAAATATCTGTAAATATATGATAACAAAAGTTTCAAGGCTGGAGTACACAAGCCACCAGCTGCGCAGCGTGAAGGAAGGGAGGGTTAAGTCAGAGCTTTGAAGAGCATCAGCTGTGAAGGCAGGTCAGACAGAGGGGCTTCCAGGAACTAAGACCAACCCGGGAGGTTGGAGGCAAACCAGGAGAATTCAAAGTGACTGACACTCAATAAGCGAGTGGTCAATAACTTCCAATATTGCCAAAGGCCAAATAACGGGAGGTCATCGGGGATGCCCTGGATCTGAGCATGGCGGCTGTGAGGTTGAAGTCCACGGTGAATTAAGGAGTGAACAGGAACCAAAATGTTTTAGAAGATGAATGTGAACACTTTTAGGAAGTCCCTGGTACTTACATGCAATGGGGAGAACACGGGAAGCTGGGAGCAAATCTTCACATGAATAAACTCCTAAGTGACACACTGGTCCATTTGCACATGAATTTTCAAGATAATGACTTCAACTCTCCATCTTGTTTGAGAGCACAGACTCAGCCAGTGACAGGCATTCTGACTCATCACAGATTTCCTTTCCTGAAGTGAAATTATATCTCTTTAATGAGGCTCTGCAAATCTATCACCCTCTAATTATTTCTGTGACTCTCCTTAGAATGGTTTCCAAACTCTTTGAGTTTCTCTTTAATCAGTGAAGCATCAGGAAATAGAAACCTAGCAACACAAAATACAGTAGGGACTCATCTAGTAAGTGACAGAAACTGACTAACTAAACAAAGAAACGATTGCTCCCCCAAAGGGATGCATCCAAAGGCTATGAGGGAACCCTCACAAACAAAAACACAGGACAGGAAGGGCAGAAACCAGAACAGTTGGGCATCTCCATGGCTGGAAATGATGGAAATAATCCCTGGAAGGAGCAGCTCTGGGGGTATAGCCTGCTGGTAGCCACTAGCTAACCTTTGGCCAGGAGAAGGAAGATGTCCTAATTGGCAATACCATGATAGGTGGAGTAGATTTCTACCAAAATACAGATGCCTAAAGGGGAAACATAGGCTGGGCATTCTCCAGAACCCATAGGAGGCTCAGGTAACGGGGTTAAGATTTGAGAGTACTTGTCTAGCTGCATGCAAGGTCTCCTGCTGAGCCCTGGACAGAGAGAACGCAGATGCTTTCCCTGCAGTGTGTGTTCTCTGCTGCTGACATTCCTTCTGCGACTCATCGCCTTCTGTGTCCTCATTCTCTGTCTCTTTCCTGGGCTCAAACATGAGTTGAATTTTCACATGCTGGGGAAGAGAGCACGTTGTCATTTCTCTGGCCAATCTTCCTCCTGCTCTGAATTAAAGTTCAAATCCCAGAATTCATCCTGGGACATTGATGGATAAAGCATCCACAGTGGGTACCTCTCTTACCTGCTTCATCAGACTGCCAGAATGGAAAATTCAGACCCCTGAGTATGTTCTGAGTCTAATGGTTCCATTTGGCTGGATCCCCAGACAGAGGAACTGGCGAGCAATCAAATAAATACCCACTCCTTTTTTTTTTTTTTTTTTTTTTTTTTTTTTTGCACCGGGAACACACACTGAGAACCTTAATGCCCTTATAGTTAAATAACTTCACAAACGTCATTGCTACCCCAGACTAGATTTTTCCCTTATGCATCTCAGCCAACATTAAATTGTATGCAAAAAGAAATGGGGAGAAACTATTGGAAAATTTGTAGGTAGATAAGAGTCTTTAAAAATAGGCATGCATTGCTTTGCAAAACATGTGTGTTTACAGAAAGACATAGACAAATAATTCAGAGATTTTTGTTGTTGTTAAATTAATCTGCGTTTATTTACCCATGCTCTCATAAATGAAGAATGTGGCCATTTCTGCCTAAGCTTTAGTCGTTGCACGTATAACAACGCATCAGCAGGGTTCTCTGACATTGCAGGCAGCCAGTCTGAATTCAAATCCAGCTCCACAGGGTTGAGGATTTAGCTCAGTGGTAGAGCACTTGCCTAGCAAGCGCAAGGCCCTGGGTTCAGTCCTCAGCTCTGGAAAAAAAATCCAGCTCCACATTTTATTAGCTTTATTCCCTTGCACATGTTGCCTGGTGTTTTAGGAACCCATTTTCCATCTTTGTAAAAGGTGGTTTATATCTTATCAAGTAGCAGGCTTAGCAGAAACTAAACACTCAGCAAATTTTAACAGCCGTTATGACTTCCAGATCTTTAAATTTTCTGTACCCACCATCTATGTTAGAGAATTAGTAACTTGAAAACAAATCTTTAAAAAGTGTTATTATAGGGGGCTGGAGGGATGGTTCCATGATTAAGAGCACCTAATGCTCTTGAGAGAGCCTGGGTTCAGTTCCCAGCACACACATGGTGGGTCACAACCGTCTATAAACTCAGTTTCAGGAAATATGACACCCTCTCTTTTCTTCCTTGGTGGGGCACAGACAGACAGACAGATAAAACACTCACACATATGAAACTAAGGTGAGCAAAGTGTTTAATTCAGTGGTTTCTAGAAAGGAGTTGTGTAGCATTAGAAGAGAATTGGTTTCATGAAGTCTCACAGGTGCTAAGAGTCACAGCTATTTGAGTCTCTTGTACAAATGGTAGAACGCTTGCATAAAACCCATGCACACAGTATTATGAGCACAGATACTCTTAAATTGTATTGGTTGGTGTTTTTTTTTTTATTGCTTTGACCAAAATACTCTGAAACTCATGATTCCGGAGGGCAGTCCTCTGGTACAGCCTCATCGATGGCAGCAGGAATATGTGATGAGCCCTCCACACATGGGGACAGAAGAGGCCAGAGCGAGAGGTATGCCTGGTGACCAACCTCTGTAAGCCGTGCCCTACCTCCTAAAAGCTCGGTGACTTTCAATGTTGTGCCACAAGCTTAGGATCAGGCATTCAAAACATGAGCCCGTGGCAGACATTCCAATTCAAACCCTTACATGAAGTTCTCACGAGGTACGACACACCAGTGCATCCGTGGTAGGTTATAGATACTATAGTCCTAAAATGTTTTACTATCCTAACCTGCCAAACACTACAGCTTAGCGGCCCAGCCCACTGCAAAGCTTTTGTGTGACACACTGTTCCTGGGATGGCATGAGCAAATACCTGTTTAGCCCAGATAGGCAACTGAAGATAGACTAAAGTACAGAGACCACTGAAGTCCAGTGCAGTGAGGGGAGGAATGACAGAGAGCTGTATCACAAAGGCTACCCCCACATGAGTGACAGCTCACATGAGCTGGAGACCCGAGGCTCACAGCACATCTGAGGGCACCTCAACAGCTCCTTTGCAGTTGGCTCAGTTGGTCCAAGCCTCTTCCAGGTACCTAGGCCCATCTTTGTTTCTTCTATGAACTTGAGCCAATCTCTGTTCTCAATGCTGCTCCTCTGGTCTGGGAATCTTCTAGGACATTCTGCACATGTGAGAGTGTCTTCAGCAGACATTACCACTTACATAGGCTTACTGAGGGAGAGATCTGGTGAATCCAGTTCATTTCAGGAAGTTTCTCTCAACGACGTGAAGATCATCAAGGGTGAAGGTGAAGACCAAGACCAATAAAGTGTCCCAAGGCTATGCAGGCACACAGTCACTGTCTGTTGAGCCCTATTTATATTTTCTCCAAACATCATGTGGCCTCAGCAAACACCACATGGGTCAGCTTCACCACATGAGTCTGCATTACATGACCCAACCAGAAACTTCCACTTCACTCCCTAAAGTCCTTGGGTTGTTTACTTCCAGAGTTTAACAAACTTCCCTAAACACAAAATGTTTCACCTGCACTTGGAGCAGGTTACCTGTTACTTCACCTTTTTTTTTTTTTAATCTCCCATGACTTAAGACGTTTCCCTCCAAAATAAGAGGTTCTAAGCCCTGAGGAAACTGCTATTCCCCAGGTCCTGTGCCTGACTGCCTGTCCAGGTCACTGATGTTACAAGAGAGAATCACACCGAATATGGCTAACTAACTTGGAGAGAGAGTGAAACTCCCTCCACTGTGATGTCTGCTGAATGGATGCCATTTTTCACACTATCATGATGTTGAAAAATCCAGAGTCGAACCATTTCAAACTGAGGGCCCAGTTTTGTTTGATCTGTAGATTAATTACACTAATTAATTAATTAATAAGGTAAATAATAAGGCTCATATAAATAGGCAAATAGAAGCATTGATACCAATTTGCATAGAGAATAGAAAGCCAGAAAAATATCCACATGTGTACAGGATAACGTTGAGTTGTTCTAAAAATATTGGCTCAGAGGCGTTGGGTAGAAAAGACTGACGATAGTAACAACATTGTTCAAAAGTCACCACTGTCATAAGCCAGGGCTGGTTGATACCCATGGGAGGTCCCCCCTTTCCTGAAGAGAAGAAGAAGAGGAGTGGATGGGGTGGGGGGAAAGGAGGAGCAGGGGAAGAGAGAAGGGAAGGAAAGTTCGTTAAGATGTAAAGAACACTAACTAACTCATTTTAAGAAATCAGCACTATCTGTTTGCTGAACAGTTTCATCATTCCCAAAACAAACTCCACACTCGTTCATGAAAGCTCACCATCCCTTCCTCTGCACAGCTCTGTGACCACTAATCCACCATCTGTCTGTATGAATGTGTCAGTAGAAGCACAAGCTATGTGCTCTTTCGTGCCTCTTAGGCCTTCAGCATGTTGGTGTTTCCCACACGTGGACGCCTTGTGGGACAGGCCCGTACTTGATTCCTTTTTAAGGGTGAATGATACTCTGCTTCATGGACATAATACAATGTGTTTGTCCATATGGCTCATTGGATACATGTTCTGGCAGAATCCACTATTGGCTATTATGGGTACTACTGTTAGAAACTCTCCTGTTTATATTTCCATGTAAACATGCTGAATCCCTTTAAAAAGTAAAAACTTTAAAAAAAAACATGTTTTCCATAAAACAGTGTAAATTATTAACCTATTTCAAGTAATGTAAAAAAGCACATAGATGCAATAAAACCAATGACCTACTGCACAAAATTTAAAAATCAGTAGTATTTTAAGAGATGTACCTTATCCGGACCAATAAACTGAAGTGGCATAGCCAATAACCCATTCTCTTCCAAGCATCTAAAGTGACTGCTTAATGCAAATTAAGAAGTTATTCCCGTTCATAAGTAACTTTAAAATAATGTGCTAAGAGGCTCGCTTGTAGTACGTAGCTCAGACGCTCTTGCTCACTTAGAGAATCGTGTTACATATTTAGCCATTTCCCTTTTGCTGAACTGTAGGTGGCTTCATGAGTTTTGTTGATATAGGCAATGATTCAGAAATCTGATTTTCTTATTTAAGGCACATCTAGCTGTGTCAGTGTCACTTTATGGTTGAGTCCTTCATTGGAGGGTCCATCTAGACTCTACCAGAGTGTGGTGAAGAATTTGGACTGGGCATTGTAAAAGGCAATTTTTTTTTAAAGCTCACACTTCATGCTGCATTGTGTCTCCTAATTCTAGCACCTGTAAATAAGATCATCGAAAATGATCAGGTTACAAGGATCCCGTCCTTAATAAAAGGCGAGAGGCAGACACAGAGGTGTGCAGAGGTGAGGGCAGAAACTGTACTCCAAACTAGGGAACACAGGAGATTTCCAGCAGACTGGATCAGGACTCCAGAGAGAGACCTGTGACAGGTTCTCCTTCAGAAGGAACCAGTGCTGCCAACAGGGTGATGTCAGATTTCTGGGCTCCAGAACTATGAAACAGTCAGTTTCTGCAGTTAAGTACCACCCACTGAATTGCATTGTTACTGCAGCCCTAGCAAACTAATTAACATGCATTGTGATGAGTCCTCTTGGCATCCGAATGAAAGGAAGTCAGTGGGTATCGAAACTCAAATATGTCTGACACCACCACCCCCCATTTGTCATGTTGAGTGACTTCTTTGTGATCCTTGTTTGATTTCTTGGCTGCTTGTTTTCTCCTTAATTCGATGTACTGAGCCCTATTGTTTTCATTCATCTTAAAAACATTTTCAGTTCCTTTGAGACTCACTGCTCTTCCCTATAACTCACAACAGTCACTCCCACACCTTGATATGGGGGATTATTTCCCCACTTTAGGAGTGCTTGCTTCTGGGAAAACAGTACAAGGGGTGAGTGATATTCTCTAAGTAATATTTTTTTTATTCTAAGGTGCCTCCGGTTCAAGCAGCCACCACTGGGAAAAACCTTGTAGACACTATGGTGGGAGACTCCTTTTCCTACTCCGAACACCTAAGACGCTGATCCACTGAGCAAGGTATTTCTGGGCGGCAATGTAACTTCTGTACTTGAAAACCAGGTGGAAAAATCCACTAAGGAAAGAGTAGAGGGAAGCTCAAACACACTGGAACACGAGTAACGGAATGGAAGCGGGAAAGCCTCGTCATTACTTTGAACAGCAACTGGAAAGTAGAAAGGTCAGGTACGGGACTCTACACACGGAGTGCAACAATGAGCCGAGCTGCATGTGGTGGCGTGCACAAATCGCAAAAGCATGGATTTTTGTGACACTACTCACATTGAAAAACAAAATATGGGGCTGGGGATTTAGCTCAGTGGTAGAGCGCTTACCTAGGAAGCGCAAGGCCCTGGGTTCGGTCCCCAGCTCCGAAAAAAAAAAAGAACCAAAGAAAAACAAAATATAATGTGATGAATGGATAAAATGCATGCTTCTTTTTTCACAGTAATAGTTAACTTCTCGGGGTTATAAATAGCAGAAAATGTAGGCAATAACTGTGGAAGCCCTGAAATGTGAAAGGCTCCGAGACCATGTAGACCCCCCAAGAGGGGGTCTCTTGTCCTAGTTGGACCTGACACTCTGAGGACATTATCCCCAAAGGCTCAGAATGCTATCAAAATGTGGGTCATTTATTACCGTCATTTCCAGGAGGAAACAGCACTCTTTAGTCAGGAACAAGTTCTCACTGAGGGGTCCACCCTCCCCCCGCATTGCCTGTAATCTTAAAATGCACACCACCCCCCACCTTCCTTTCTCTGTGATAACATACTAAAACTGCTGTGGTACTGTCATGACAAAAGAACAGCGACTTCAGCTTTGCAGCTAGAAACCTCTTTAAAAGAGCAAACAGCTAGAAGGATCAGATGCCCACTTGAACCTCAAAGATTACATTTGGCTTGTAGGACAGCTAAGCTCTTCCCCAAAGCTCCGGGAGGAGGGGTAATGGCAGCATTTAGCTTTTGTGACTGAACCATGGGGGCCTTGGAACCCTTCCACCCACTTGAAAAAACGGTCGCCCATCTGACATTAATAGAAAACGACCATTAAAAAGCTTTATGGCACTCTGCTCTCCTGCTTCTGGTCCCTGTTTGCCTTTGTTGCTGCTGGCATTTTATTAATTATGGATGCGCGTAGGTGCGGCTGTTCCCGCGTTTCCTCTGTAGTGCCGCTCGCTCCCCGCGCCTGCCTCGCATCCTTCCTCTGAGCAAAGGACCACGCGGCCCAGACCCCACATCAGTGTAATTAGCGCGCGGCACACAGCTCGAGTGTCAGGACTGCTTCCACTCACTGCCAACCTTCTGCCAGCCCCTGTCATTCATGCGAAAGTCTGCCAGGCGGTGGTAAGGCCAGCAGCGCAGGCCTCCACAGCAGGGAGGGGACGCTCAAGGTGCAAACACTGGAACCAGTCCTTTGCTGCCAGACTAGGTACAGGGACAGCTCTGGGGTGTGACAGCTGCCTCATACAATGTCTGATCACAAAGTCAAACAATGCAGAAAGGCAGGATGGTAATTTCTGCCCTTAAGACTAGCGACAGAGAATTGGGGGAGGAAGCAAATGGAAAGTTGGTAGACATTTCCTCTATGTCCCTGTAACTGGCATGGATGTTAGGGACCGCAGGACAAGCTTCCCAAACTGTGCACTAGACAGGTGTGTGGTTTGGGTGGTATTGGAGAATATTGGCTGTTGTATATTAATGAGAAATTTTTTATTTATTTAAATGACATTTTTAAGACAAGATATTATGTATCTTAGGCTGCCCTCAAACAAGTTGTATAGTTGAGGGTGACTTTGAACTTAGGAACTTCCTGCTTCTACCTCCCCAGTGCTGGGATTACAGACATATACAATCACAACCAATTTATGCTATGCTGTAGATCAAACTCAGGGCTTCATGTGTGCTAGACAAACTCTCTGTCAACTGAGCTGTATCCCGACCTCAGCAGCTTTTTATTAACAAAACCAAACCAGGACCTGAATTACTTTAAAACATACATTATGTATCTGTATTTTATACCACCAAATCCATAATTTTACCTCTACAAAATTATGAAAGTAATTCGATCATGAATCCAACTCTATTTTAAAGAGAAAATTATAATTAAATTCTATACCAGTGACCCAGAGAAAGAAGCACACAGGTGACAGGGATTGGAAGGACTGACTACAAGAGGACCAGGGACCTTCACTGTTGGAGTCTTGGGGCTTTAAGTCTAAGACCTTCATGAAAGAAGAGTTTTCCCCTCCAGAGTAACAAGGGCTTCATGCATTCAGGGAAGGTGGTTTCTTGGCTGCTGAGACATGTATAGAAACCAAACTAAGATCCTCAGGGTTCCATGGAGGCAGAAAGCAGGCTTTATCCTGGACAGGAGATCCTTAAAATTTTTGTTCTGGGGGTTGGGGATTTAGCTCAGTGGTAGAGTGCTTGCCTAGCAAGCGCAAGGCCCTGGGTTCGGTCCCCAGCTCTGAAAAAACAGAGAAAAGAAAAAAAATTTTTTTGATCCGAAGTAAAAAAAAAAAAAACCCAAACTGTACTTCATATCCTCCTTTTCTTCTTTCAGAAGATGAACCTGGGCCCCGAGATGTCAATAGTCGCATCCAAAAATGACAAGACTAATGCCAAAGTCCACGTCTGCCAGCTCTGCCCATGGTTTTCCTGTTTATCTTCTAACCTTGAAATCGCCGCACCATTTCTTCTGTCTCTTGTGACATCCTACTTTGAGCATTCAGAGATGGGGAAAAGAGAACATGAAAAGGCAGAAGATGTCTTTTGCCTCAGGTCCTCCTTTGTAACCCTCCTGCTCATCCTCACCACAAACAGTGAAATGCCATTCTGGTCAGCCATGAAGCTCGACCAGAGGCAGTGACCTCTGAGCTGTGTCCCCGGCCAGGGTCCCTTGTCAGTGACCACACAGAGCAGAATGGTGTACATATAAACTTAATCTCCTTGGCATATTCTACCTCATTCCATTCTGGGTGTTTATGAGACACTCAAAGTTTACAGGGGAGGCCTGTTAATGCTCTGTCTCTGGGGTTAATATTTAATTAGGCAGTTTAAAACGCGTACCATTGCTGGGGAGGCCGCCCCAGTGCTTGAGTCTTCCCTTTGGGATTCGGGGTTTAGACATAGAATTCTGAACCCTTCACGGTTCCCATGGAAACCTCACCGCTGATGACTCTTAGGACAAGCACATGGGTCAGCAAAGGCACAATGAATACCCCAGTGTAGGACTCTGAGAGCACTCTTGAGCCATCTCCTGCAAGGGTTCAGCCAAAGGCCAACTGACAGTGGGCAGTGTCACAGATGTCCCTCTCCCAGTGGCAGCTTATCAATTCAGGACCACTTTGAGGGTACCAGAGACACTCTGTAGATTAAACAGATCATTTGCTTCTAGGCTTGGGTTGAAAACTATGCTCCTAGAGACCAATTTTAATTTCTTTTCTTTTTCTGAAAAGCCTCTCTTTTTAAAAAAAAAAAAAAATCTTAGCTAGCATTCATTGAGCACTTCTTAGATGTACTTTTAGCCCTCTCTCTGATGAGGAATTGTAAGACTGGCCAAAATTTCTATTGAAAATAGAAACTTAACCTGCATAAATTTTGCTGTGTGATTTTTTTTTTTGGTAAGCTGTGTACAATTTTAAAGAGCGATGTATACATGTGTAACTTACATCCTTCTTCTTTGACATCCACCTTTAATGTGGTTCATCATTCCTGCCTCTTACAGAAGTTGCTACTCATTGGATTCATCTTTGTTCCTAGATACATTCTGCTCCCAAATATGAGAACCCTGCTGCTTAGTTCCTGAATTGTTGACTCAGTGTTTACTGAGCAGGAGAAATGGGGACAGAGCCCTTCAACAGTAGGCATGTTTCGATGTTTCTGGGACTTTGTGTGCCTTGTCTATCCTTCTATCCCACATGATGTCAGCTTATGGACAGCTCTATGCTCAAGGTCCCCACTCCACACTAGAACCCCCAACCCCATATCTGCTAGTCTCTCCTGCCCTTTCTTCATAAACAAAAGACACCCTGAGAACTGGGTAAGAACTAAAGCTTCAAGTAGTAGTTATTGACCGACGGGCATAGAAACCCATGGATAATACTTAGTTTCCCAAAGGAACATTCAAGCAAGGAACAGTCTCCAGAGAGAGAGAGAGAGAGAGAGTACCCACGGAGGCTAAATGCCAGCAACAACCATAGTGAGTGATCAAGGATGCTCTCTACCAAGCTCTTCTGTGTCTGACTTTCTTTCCATCCCACTATGGAGTGTTAAAGTCCCAAGGGAAATACCTACACTCAAGTCTGTGTCTCAGACACCACAGAGGATGTCAAGCTACAGGCAGCAGGGAGATAAGAAGATAACTTCTGATTTGATTTCATAGCATCCTTATAGGTAAGGGCTGCTTTCAAAAACTACAACACACTTAAGTTCTCACTGGGAAAATGAAATGGCAAATAGAGAAAGTAGCCAAGCAATGATGGCGCACGCCTTTAGCTCCAGCATTCGGGAGGCAGAGGCAGGGGGATATCTGAGTTCTGGTCTGGTCTACAGAGCCAGTTCCAGGACAGACAGAGCTTCACAGGGAAACCCTTACATTAAGCTTGAGATATAGGTAGCTGAAGACTATGTTTTTACTTGAACATTACTTTTTTAACTTTTTAGATCTTTAAATTTTATTTTATGTATATGACTGTTTTACTTACATGTATATCTGTGTACCACATGTGTGCCATATGCCCAAGAAGGTTAGAAGTAGGTGTTGAATCTCCTAAGGCTGGAATTATGGGTGGTTATGAGCTGGAAATGAAACCCAGATCTGTAAGAACAATATGCTCTTAACTGTTGAGCATTCTCTCTCCTCTTGGCCATATTCTAATGTCAAGAGAGTCATACTGTATACAACTCAATGTCTTCTTATCCCCTCAATGTTACAAAAGTGTGTGAAAGCCATTATTTTCAATAGTATTGTTTATTAATTATCTTTATGTCAGTCTCCCTAGGGTCCCTGTCTGCTTGAGGCCAGAGTAGATGCCTTTGTCCTGCTAGCACAAGCAAAGCCTATCTCATATTAACAACCATGACTGGTTATATCAGTGACTAAATGCACCATAATTCATGTGATATTTTCACATATTTAGTTGTGACCTGTCTCCAAGGGTTTAAGATTGTCATTCGTACTGTGGTAAACCTTGAGTATTTAAGACATCTAAGGTTTCCCTTGATCCTTGGTCTATGTTTCTATTAGCCACGTAATAAACTTTGGCAAGCTGTTTCAGGTGAAAGGGGGTGGGGTAAATAACTCTAGACACATCACTTGCTCCTTTGACTGGGCAAGTTACAAAGAACGTAGTTCAATTGGGCTGTCCAAATCACATATGAAATTCTAAACTTGCTCTTTTTGTTGGATAGTCCCTTGAAGTTTATTCTTTTTTCTTTTCTTTCCTTCTTTCTTTCTTTCTTTCTTTCTTTTTTTTTTTTTTTTGAGACAGGGATTTTCTGTGTAGCCCTGACTATGCTGAACGCCCTCTGTAGACCAGGCTAGACTTCAAGTCAGAGGTCTCCTGCCATCCGAGTGCTGGATTAAAGGCCTGCAGCACGTGCCCAGCTAAGGAATCCGCTTTGTTCCTTCCTCTGATCACAGACTCCACAGTGTCTCACTTACTTACGTCCTGACATCACCTGACTTCCAACCAGCGTCTAAATACTGTGCCAATGAATTCACAATAATTCACTAACAAAGTTACTTTTTGCTTTGAATATAATAGCTTACATGTAATTTTCACAGTGCAGTTCTCTAAGGCAACTACTATTACTTTCCTTATCAAATAAATAAAGAAATGAGAACTGTGAGAGTAAGTAATTTGCCCAAAATTACATAAAATACAAGCTCATTTTATAGAGTAAACTTTTTTTTACTAAGAATTAAACATTAAGTTGCTGGAATTGTAGTTCATTTGGTTAGTGCTTGCCTAGCATGTGGAAAGCCCTGGCTTCAATGCACAGCACCAAGTATGGTTCACATGAATATAATCCCAGGATTTAGAAGGTAGAGCCAAAGGGAATAGAGGTTAAAAGCTGTCCTCAACTACAAATTGACTTTGAGGTTAGCCTGGGATACATGAGGTCAGGAAGGTTGGTCTGTTTGTCTGTTTGTTTAAAAAGAAAAGAAAAGGAAGGGAGGAAGGAATGATTAAATATTAACTGTCAGGATTATTCTCTGAATAATCAGGAAAATCCTTTATCTGACATAACCTGTGGGATGTTAACATATTATCTTGATGCTAAGGCTTTATCAGTTGCTTTGCACTACCTTGAGGCTTTGGGAAGCATGGTTTGCTCTGAGTTATGCATTAACAGTGCATAGTCCCTGTGAAAACCCATCCTGGTGGGGCAGTTCCTTAAGGCATTCGCTTCTGCTGACATGCCAGACCTCATTACGTTGTCAGTTTTGTTCACCCCACATGTCTTAGTCAGCTATCATTCTTTTTCCTGGGCGGCCTCTTCAATTGTCTGCCTCCTGAACTTCAACTATGCCCTTGAAATGCTGGTTCAATTTCACTGAGCTCAACTGAAGCCCAGGCAGCCTTGAGAACCTTGAGAACTGATCACTTTATAAGATCTTCAAAAGACGTGACGTATAGAAATACTAAACTTGGCTGTGAATGTCTGTTGTGCTCCTGGATAAAAGGGCAATTCTGAAATGCAATGCATAAATGAGAAACTAGGCATGGTGGGAAACTCCTGTAATTCCTGCATGAAGAAGAGGAAACAAAGGGATAAGAAACTTAAGGTCACTCTCAGGCATATAAATTTGAGGCCAGACTGGGCTGCATGAGATCCTGTCTCAAATGAACAAATAAATACAACAACCAACAGACTTCAACCAACAGACTTCGATAGAAATAGCAGGAGCATTGGAGAAGGGAGAGGGGGTACTTTGGGGTGTTTTGTTTTGTTTTGTTTTTTTGTTTTTGTTTTTTGTTTTTGTTTTTGTTTTTTTGCTCACCTCAAACTAACTTGAGCTGTTATTTCCCAGTCCTTTCTTTTGGCTTCTAATTATTTATAGTTTCCTTTTTGAATTCCTATCCTATGAATCTTAGCCTCCACTTCTAGTGCAGAGTCCCCATGTCAGGTAGGAACAGCATAGATATGAAACTGGATCAAGCCAAGCAATCTGGTTCAACTTAGGTGTCTCTACAAAGACAGCAGATAGAGACTCAGACATCTGACCCAAAGCAATGGACTGAAAATTGTAAAGTCCAAGATAAAGAGCAGGAAGTTTCATGGAGAAAGGAATGGGCATGGCCTACAAAGATTCCCTGAGGTCCTGGCACACAGACTAAAGGCTTTTAAATAGGAACCTATGGCATTCTTTTGGGTAAAGACAAGAGACACTAAGGCTCTTTACTTTCTGGAATGGGTATACTAAATTTGTACACTTTCTTTACTCTTTTTTTTTCCGGAGCTGAGGACTGAACCCAGGGCCCTGCGCTTGCTAGGCAAGCACTCTACCACTGAGCTAAATCCCCAACCCCTGTACTCACTTTCTTTTAGGGGTCTTTCCATTTTCCAGAGGTGAGAAAGGTAATTTGTTCCAGGATTCCCTTGCAGCTAGGGTCTGCATGTGCAATCGATAAATTCTATGATGTAGGAATGAATACCCTGGCAAATCTTGAAGGCAGAAATGAATGGAAATGTAGTTTTTGGCTGGCGAGAGTAAGTATAGAGAGACTTGTCTGGCAACAGATGACTTAAGAAGCAAAGAAGGAATCCTGAGGTACGAACAGTAGCCAAGTGAGACGTTCAAGTCCTTAGTCACCCAGGGGCAGGTTGTTGCTCTTTCACCATCTTTACCTTGGCAAAGGTCATTACTTCTCTGACATTTTGCAGATGTTGTTCCAATGCCTAACCCAAAGCCCACATTTCAACCTTTCCAATCATTTTATGGGTACCTAATTGCTAATGTTAAACAATCCCTTGTGCTTCAAACGTACTGGGGCAACTTCTGTTTCTAGCACCGAAAACAGCTTTCTTTTTTACAAGTGAAGAAATGAGAGTCATAAAAGTCCTAAATAAAGGTTACACGGCCAATAAAATATAGACTGGAGTTCTGTGCTTCGTTAGTCAGAAAGTGCTCCAAAATTAAGAACTAGAGGGAAGAACCCATGGGCTATGTCTCCAATACATTCGACAAAGCAGAGCCAAGTTCACAGTACTCTCTTCACACTTTTAAGCCTATGAGTTGCGCTTGTGATTGCGGTAAGTGCTTAACTTAATTGGTTTGCATCCATGCCGGGACCTCTGGGATGCCACGCACATAACTCATCCATGGGAGTCAGTCTTGCCAATAAAGTACTTGCAGAAGGCTCTCATTCAATAGGCACATTAAATGCAGAGCTCTGGTTTCTGGGATTAGCTACCTACCCACTCTAAGTCTTGAGATCAAAGGATCTGAGGGTGTAGGAGTAGAAGTTGTGGCCTTCTAGTGAAGCACGTGTCAGGCAGCATCCTGTCATTTTACCTTATCTTCTGGTGCAGTCCTCATGCTGACTCTTCAGGCAAGCTCAATTATTACACACAGTTTAAAGATCAGGACACTAAAGCACAAGGTTAAGTGCTCTGCCCCAGTTCATACAGGGCAGACTGGTAGGGATGTATATAATTCTATGTGTTCTCTTGTCTAGAGTACTCCACTGCAGTGGCTTTCAACCTGTACATGACAATACCCTTGAGGGGAAAATGACCTTTTCAGAGGGATCATCTAAGACCATCAGAAAACACAGATATTTACATTATGATTCATAACAGTAGCAAAATTACAATCATGAAGTAGCAACAAAAATAACTTTATGGTTGGGGGTCACCACAACATGAGGAACTGTAGTAAAGGGTCACAGCGTTAGGAGGGCTGAGAACCACGACTCCACTACTTCCAGTAATACTCAGGATGTTTTATTTTAGCTTTATGTACTGCGGTCAGCTGCATAAATCCTCTAGTAAGATCAGCTAGAAATAAGCAAACCAAAAACGATGAATGATAGCTTCCTTTCAAGTCAGTCCTCCTCTCTTTTACCTCATGCTCTAGGAGCATGTAATGTTAAGTAGATGCTTCTGACTCCATGGTGCGAGAGCCAGGGCAGGCTTGATCCTACATGTCCTGGGTTAGCATCCCATCCTTCTTCTGCTTGGTATGCTAGAATCACCTCCCACAAGTGGTTTTCCTTCCATGGGTGTTCACAAAAGGAGGCAGAAGGAAAGCAGGCATGGATAGGTATTTTCAGATAATACATGTATGGGCACTGAGAAAGAAATCAAAGACATTACTTGATAATGGTTAGGTTTCACGATCTCATGAAAATTTAAAATCCAAGTAAACACAAAGCTCTCTAATTAGACAGTTCTTTTCCTCCTGACCAGCGTTTCTACCAAGTCCCATTTCTCCTAGAAACAGGTCTTCATGGAGGCGAGCATCTTTTTAAAATTCTGCACTACAGAGAGCCAGACAAGGATGGTTCTGTCGAAATTACAAAACACTATACTTTCAAATAGCTACTGAATTATTTAGTGACTTTACACTGTCCAAATGCTGGGCTCTTTGGGTAGACAATGTCTTGGTTTCCCTCCTAACTCTTTTGTTATGACATTCAGTAAGTGGAGAGATATTGCTCTCTTTAATTATTTATAAAACAATAATCCACATTAAGGATCAAGCTTTCTGATAGGTTTGGGGTTTCAAATCAGGTTGTTGAGAGAGAGTGTGAAACTGACGCCTCCTTCAGCTAAGTGATCAGTCCTGCTGTGCACACTTAACTTTTCTGTATTTGCTTCTTTCTCCCATTTAACCTTTTCTGCATCCTATAGCTTTACCCTGTGCAAGCCCTTGAATGGTAACCTGTACCTGCCATCACTCCTTGGTGGACGCTGACCATCAGATTCAGACTTATGGTGTAGAGAGAAGCAGAGGTACACAGGTTCCTGTCCTGCCCCTCAGAGTTCAGTGTTTTCTACTTGCTCCACACCTGTTCCAAAAAGGAAGGAAGGAAGGAAGGGAGGGAGGGAGGGAGGGAGGGAGGAAGGAAGGAAGGAAGGAAGGAAGGAAGGAAGGAAAGAAAGAAGGAAGGAAGGAAAGATAGGAGAAAAGGAGAGACTGAGGAGATGGGTGGGGTTGGCATGTGTGTTCAAGGTAGACTACTTGCTCAGTGTGTCTAAGACCCTGGATTTAATCCTCAGCATCACAAAAGAAAGAAAAGTTGCTTAAGAAGAAAATGAGGTATGGTGGGAGCTGGAGAGATGGTACTTGCTGTTCAAGCAGAAGAACCTGTAAGTTCAGATTCTAGCACCTACACTGAAAAAGCCAAGTGATGGCACACACTTTTACTCCCAGCACTTGGGAGGCAGAGGCAAGTGGATCTCTGTGAGTTTGAGGCCAGCCTGGTCTACAGAGTGAGTTCCGGGACAGCCAGGGCTACACAGAGAAACCCTGTCTCAAAACAAACAAACACCAGCTAATGTACAATAGCACACGGAGGTACCTATAGCCCCAGCACTGTGGGGTTTAGAGACACAAGGGCATATGGCCTTTTCTGGATATTAGCCTAGCTCAACACCCCCCACACACACACACCGACACACGAACAGGGGATGCTTGATAAATAAATCTTTCCTCTCTAGAATGGAAATGCATTCTCCCACTTCTGTGCAAACTATATGTCCAGTCTCATATGACTGCTACAGAAGTTATTAATATGAATCTTCACTTAGAGAGACAGAGTTCCAAAAAGCTCTGTAAGCTCTTGGAGGGATGGGAGCCAGCTTTTTACAGTATTGGTCGCACAACAGTGTTCAGCATAGAACCTTGGACATCTGTCTAAGAGATATTCAGTGCTTACAGTTCCCTCTGACGATACAGTGAACGGGGTGGAAACAAGACGACGCTGGTAAACTGTAGCGGCCTTCCATGCCCAATACTGGGGGGTGATCTATAGACAGACTCTACCAGGAGGGTGCTGGGAAGTGTCCCATGCATGGTGGTGTTTGAGGATATATGGAATTCTGCCAGGCAGAAGAGGAAAAGTGAATTACAACAACAGGCAAGGTGGAGAATGCAGATGTGATAACGCTCACCAGTGTTTGGAGCAGAGGGCTCCTGCCAGGAGAGGCTGGCAAAAGTGCCTTCCTAAGTGTGCTTCAGGAATGGAGAATAGCAGACCCTCTCCCTTCTGACAGATGGGCGGGTGCATTTTTCTTTTTGAAACACAAACCGTCACTTTCATTTTACTGGACATGTATCAAATGCATCCCCTTTAACCTGGCAATTACACATGTAGGCACTTACTGTGTTGACATGCTGAAAAGTTACTGATAGCATGAGGCTCCTTAACATAGCATCCCCTTCAAAAGCAAACAACTAGAGAAAAGTTAAATGCCATCAACGGGGATTAGTTAAAAATTATGACATATTTTTAGAATGAAATAAAATGGGCAGCTATTAAAAAAATAAAACCAAAACCTCCAGGCAGTGGTGGCACACATCTTTATAAAATCCCAGCAGAGACAGGTGGATCTCTGTGAATTCCAGGCCAGCCTGATCTACAGAGTGAGTTCCAAGCCACCTACAGCTACACAAAGAAACCCTGTCTCAAAAGGAAAACAAAAAAACAAAAAACAGCAAAGAAAATTCACATGCCCATGGAATAAATACCAAGACATACTATGTATGATAAGAAAAGTATAGAATAGTACACCGATTGCTACCATATAGAAGACACATGAAGACATACATGTATAAATGTATGTATGCACACATGTACGTAAACAAACATACATTATTAACAAAATGTCTTCACGGAGGATGTTTGGGGCTAACGGGAAGAATAGGAGGGGCTTTGGCTGCAATATCCCTCGGTGTATAGGACATAATAGGCATATTTTCCAGTAAAGTGGGGACTCCAGAAAACAGTAAGCACGAAGAGAGAAGAATCACGTGAAGAACAAGGAGGAAGCTTCTCCATGTGTCCTGTCTCCGAGTAGAATCACCTTCACTCAACACCGACGTCAGACAGAAGTGTGGATTCTGATATCTTTTGCGGCTGATTTTACTTGCTTTATTTGGACTTTTTGCTATATTAAATGTCAAGAATTTTATACACACCAAGTCATCTAACTCTTCTCGGCAGACTAAGCGTTTGTACTACCCATTTTGACAGAAGAGGAAAATAGAAGAACTGAGAACCAGGACTCAGACTCCTGTCTCAGTGCCACCCCTGAAGGCGCCGGTAGTGAGTGTACAGCCTGCTGAGTTTCCGTGGAAAGAACCACAGAAAAGCCTGGAAGTTATTTTGGCAGCCCTGAAAAGCCAGGAGTTGCTCAGGTCACAGAAAGCCCAGAGAGGAGCATGGGCTGGAAATGAGGGCATCCCAGAAGGGTATGGTTGACCTAAAGCCGACCAAGAATACTGAAGACACAGGGGGGTGGTGCGCGCGCGGGGCGTGGGGGGGGAGGAGGGGAAGGAGAGAGAGAGAGAGAGAGAGAGAGAGAGAGAGAGAGAGAGAGAGAGAGAGAGAGAGAGAGAGAGAGAGAGAGAGAGAGAGAAGACAGAGAAAGACGCCCCCTCTCCTTCTCTAGGACTCTGGGAAGCCAAATGTCTGTGGGATTCAACTCTCTAACTCCTCCCCTCCAGGGATTTCCCACTCTGACCCCAGAGGTCCCCAGGGCCAGCCGGCCTCTCTCTCTCCCCAGAAAGAGGTACTGAAAGGGGTTCCCTGAGGTGCCGTTTGGCTGGAACAGGCTCCTTATTTTCCTCCCCCATCTCCCTGCAGTATCAAGTGTGTGACTATTGATTTTTTTCCCTGCATTTGTTTTTGTTATCCATTATTTATGCGATCATTTTTCCATCGTTCGTGCATGAAGGCAAATTTTGTGTAAAAATCAATCGAGAGAGAGCCGCCGATGGCTTGTTGCGTGTTCTGGGCTTTCATCTCTAAGGAACCGGTTCCTGGGAGAAGCGGGGCAGGATCCTGGGGAGCACGCCAGGAGGAGGAGTAGCGAAGGGGCCTGAAGGGTCAAACACCTGCCAAGGATACCTCACCGCTGGGATAGCTTTTTGCTCCCTGGTGAGCTCTCCTAGAAGTCCTGGAAGGATCTTAATCAAAGCCTTACTCTGACTGACCCCTGGTTCCACACCCACTTGCTGGCTGGGTGGAGGAAGGGGTGGGGTCACCGCTGAAGAGCTTCTCCCGAGCACACCTTTATTCAGTGTCCTACCCTCCAGAACTCTGCGGGAACACGCAGAATGCTCTCTAGAGCATTACTCAGGGGGCTTTAGGGGAGTCACCGCGGAAGGGCCAGTTACCCGGGAGCAGAACTGAGTGCAAGGCTGGCTGTCCCCTTTCTCTTACTAAATTCCTGTCCTCTGTGGGCTCCGCCAGCACAGGGATATTTATTTAAGGTTAAATACAGCTTGTGAGGTAATAAGCTGAGTGAAGAGGAAACCAGAGCCTGCTGCAAAGATGGCCCAGCCAGAAAGGTGGCCGTAAAGCACTTGGCCCAGATTTGAGCCATAAACACACAGAAAGATGGAAGGGGACCATTGGCTCCACAGTGCTGTCCTCTGACACCCTACACAGGACATCACCGCCTCCACAGTGCTGTCCTCTGACAGACATCCTACACAGGACATCACCAACTCCACAGTGCTGTCCTCTGACACCCTACACAGGACATCACCGACTCCACAGTGCTGTCCTCTGACACCCTACACAGGACATCACCGACTCCACAGTGCTGTCCTCTGACACCCTACACAGGACATCACCGACTCCACAGTGCTGTCCTCTGACCCCTACACAGGACATCACCGACTCCACAGTGCTGTCCTCTGACAGACACCCTACACAGGACATCACCGACTCCACAGTGCTGTCCTCTGACAGACACCCTACACAGGACATCACCGACTCCACAGTGCTGTCCTCTGGCACCCCTACACAGGACATCGCCGACTCCACAGTGCTGTCCTCTGACACCCTACACAGGACATCGCCGACTCCACAGTGCTGTCCTCTGACACCCTACACAGGACATCGCCGACTCCACAGTGCTGTCCTCTGACACCCTACACAGGACATCACCGACTCCACAGTGCTGTCCTCTGGCACCCCTACACAGGACATCGCCGACTCCACAGTGCTGTCCTCTGACACCCTACACAGGACATCGCCGACTCCACAGTGCTGTCCTCTGACACCCTACACAGGACATCGCCGACTCCACAGTGCTGTCCTCTGACACCCTACACAGGACATCGCCGACTCCACAGTGCTGTCCTCTGACACCCTACGCAGGACATCACCGACTCCACAGTGCTGTCCTCTGACACCTACGCAGGACATCACCGACTCCACAGTGCTGTCCTCTGACCCCTACACAGGACATCACCGACTCCACAGTGCTGTCCTCTGACTCCCTACACAGGACATCACCGACTCCACAGTGCTGTCCTCTGACACCCTACACAGGACATCACCGACTCCACAGTGCTGTCCTCTGACTCCCTACACAGGACATCACCGGCTCCACAGTGCTGTCCTCTGACCTCTACACAGGACATCACCGGCTCCACAGTGCTGTCCTCTGACCCCTACACAGGACATCACCGACACCACAGTGCTGTCCTCTGACACCCTACACAGGACATCACCGACTCCACAGTGCTGTCCTCTGACACCCTACACAGGACATCACCGACTCCACAGTGCTGTCCTCTGACACCCTACACAGGACATCACCGATTCCACAGTGCTGTCCTCTGACTCCCTACACAGGACATCACCGACTCCACAGTGCTGTCCTCTGACACCCTACACAGGACATCACCGACTCCACAGTGCTGTCCTCTGACAGACACCCTACACAGGACATCACCGACTCCACAGTGCTGTCCTCTGACCCCTACACAGGACATCACCGACTCCACAGTGCTGTCCTCTGACACCCTACACAGGACATCACCGACTCCCCACTGCTGTCCTCTGACACCCTACACAGGACATCACCGACTCCACACTGCTGTCCTCTGACAGACACCCTACACAGGACATCACCGACTCCACAGTGCTGTCCTCTGGCACCCCTACACAGGACATCGCCGACTCCACAGTGCTGTCCTCTGACACCCTACACAGGACATCGCCGACTCCACAGTGCTGTCCTCTGACACCCTACACAGGACATCGCCGACTCCACAGTGCTGTCCTCTGACACCCTACACAGGACATCACCGACTCCACAGTGCTGTCCTCTGACACCCTACGCAGGACATCACCGACTCCACAGTGCTGTCCTCTGACACCTACGCAGGACATCACCGACTCCACAGTGCTGTCCTCTGACCCCTACACAGGACATCACCGACTCGACAGTGCTGTCCTCTGACTCCCTACACATGACATCACCGACTCCACAGTGCTGTCCTCTGACTCCCTACACAGGACATCACCGACTCCACAGTGCTGTCCTCTGACACCCTACACAGGACATCACCGACTCCACAGTGCTGTCCTCTGACACCCTACACAGGACATCACCGACTCCACAGTGCTGTCCTCTGACCCCTACACAGGACATCACCGGCTCCACAGTGCTGTCCTCTGACCTCTACACAGGACATCACCGGCTCCACAGTGCTGTCCTCTGACCCCTACACAGGACATCACCGACACCACAGTGCTGTCCTCTGACACCCTACACAGGACATCACCGACTCCACAGTGCTGTCCTCTGACACCCTACACAGGACATCACCGACTCCACAGTGCTGTCCTCTGACACCCTACACAGGACATCACCGACTCCACAGTGCTGTCCTCTGACAGACACCCTACACAGGACATCACCAACTCCACAGTGCTGTCCTCTGACACCCTACACAGGACATCACCGACTCCACAGTGCTGTCCTCTGACACCCTACACAGGAAATCACCGACTCCACAGTGCTGTCCTCTGACCCCTACACAGGACATCACCGACTCCACAGTGCTGTCCTCTGACCCCTACACAGGACATCACCGACTCCACAGTGCTGTCCTCTGACAGACACCCTACACAGGACATCACCGACTCCACAGTGCTGTCCTCTGACAGACACCCTACACAGGACATCACCGACTCCACAGTGCTGTCCTCTGACCCCTACACAGGACATCACCGACTCCACAGTGCTGTCCTCTGACCCCTACACAGGACATCACCGACTCCACAGTGCTGTCCTCTGACAGACACCCTACACAGGACATCACCGACTCCACAGTGCTGTCCTCTGACACCCTACACAGGACATCACCGACTCCACAGTGCTGTCCTCTGACCCCTACACAGGACATCACCGACTCCCCACTGCTGTCCTCTGACACCTACACAGGACATCACCGACTCCACAGTGCTGTCCTCTGACTCCTACACAGGACATCACCGACTCCACAGTGCTGTCCTCTGACAGACACCCTACACAGGACATCACCGACTCCACAGTGCTGTCCTCTGACCCCTACACAGGACATCACCGACTCCACAGTGCTGTCCTCTGACACCCTACACAGGACATCGCCGACTCCACAGTGCTGTCCTCTGACACCCTACACAGGACATCGCCGACTCCACAGTGCTGTCCTCTGACACCCTACACAGGACATCGCCGACTCCACAGTGCTGTCCTCTGAAACCCTACACAGGACATCGCCGACTCCACAGTGCTGTCCTCTGACACCCTACACAGGACATCGCCGACTCCACAGTGCTGTCCTCTGACACCCTACACAGGACACCGCGGACTCCACAGTGCTGTCCTCTGACACCCTACACAGGACACCGCCGACTCCACAGTGCTGTCCTCTGACACCCTACACAGGACACCGCCGACTCCACAGTGCTGTCCTCTGGCACCCTACACAGGACACCGCCGACTCCACAGTGCTGTCCTCTGACACCCTACACAGGACACCGCCGACTCCACAGTGCTGTCCTCTGACACCCTACACAGGACACCGCCGACTCCACAGTGCTGTCCTCTGACACCCTACACAGGACACCGCCGACTCCACAGTGCTGTCCTCTGGCACCCTACACAGGACATCGCCGACTCCACAGTGCTGTCCTCTGGCACCCTACACAGGACATCGCCGACTCCACAGTGCTGTCCTCTGGCACCCTACACAGGACATCGCCGACTCCACAGTGCTGTCCTCTGGCACCCTACACAGGACATCGCCGACTCCACAGTGCTGTCCTCTGACTCCCTACACAGGACATCACCGACTCCACAGTGCTGTCCTCTGACACCCTCACAGGACATCACCGACTCCACAGTGCTGTCCTCTGACACCCTACACAGGACATCACCGACTCCACAGTGCTGTCCTCTGACACCCTACACAGGACATCACCGACTCCACAGTGCTGTCCTCTGACACCCTATACAGGACACAGACCTAAAATAAAAATCACACGTCAACACACAGCAATAAACTATAAAAAAATTAAAAGGAATAGAAATAATAGCAAATATATGTGTATATATACTTATATATTTATTTCATATGATTAAATACATTCATATTTACATATAGCTGTATTTTATATATGTTTATATAAATATATAACACATACATACATACACATACAGATATATTTGATGTTTTCTCCTGGCTAAAGTTCCCACTTGAACCCTCCCAACCTGTGTTTCTTTCGAAAATATACTTAACCTCTCTGTCACAGCCCTATAATATCGGTGCTGGTCTTAAATGAGGTCCTGCATTTAATGGTAGTGCTTGTCTTGCTCATAAGGATTCAGTAAAGACTGCACCTGTTCCTTTCTAATCTCACCAAAGTGCTCACTCCCAACCCCTACAGTCATTTTTCCTGTCCTACTGGTCCACTGTCTTTGTATGTTACACAGCTGAACTTCCTTCCACCCAGTCTCTGCCAGCCCCAGTTCAAACCCCCAGTTCCTGGGGATAGGAACCTTGGGTGTCTAAGTCAGATTGTCACAGGTACCAGATAGGAATGCCTATAAATTATTATTCCCAACTCCACCCCTATTTCCCAGACAGCAGTGGTGAGGCCCAAGGTCACATCACTGGCAAATACCCAACGGACATTCTTACCCAAATCTCCACTTCCCTCAGCTCCACTTTCAGGTGGCCATGAGAACACACTAGGCATGCCCTGTGTCTCTGCTTCCTCCTGTCCTTGTCTACCCTCCGTGGTAGCTTCAAGGTGGCTGCTGAGAGAACTTCCCCAGTTGCTTCTCTTCAAGTCAGTTCTCCAGACAAGGGTCACCTACCTCTACTTTCCAGGCTTCTGCAGCTACCTAGAGTCTCCCCACACTGGCTTCAGGCCAGGCTCCACTGAGGCACTGAGCTATCAGAAGATAACTCCTCCCAAACAAGGTGTCACAGGGACAGCCCTGCCCTCCCATAACTCCCACAGATGCCTTTAGGCTGACTGGCAGTGGTCAAGGGTGGGGGGTGTAAGTTTTGACAGTGATAAAGGGAGTAAGATTTTTGTAAAATTTTGACACAGTTTTTCAACTTTTCACACACCGAGTTGGCTTGGCTGTGAAGCAGATTTCTCCATCACCCAGAACTTGGCTAGATTCTGCCCCAGTCTTCTCTGTAAAAAGGAAATGTTTGTGTGTTGGGAGGGTTTCTGCAGTCAGAAGCAAGCTACTGGCAGAGGCAGGCTCTGTGAGCTGGAGCGTGGTTTTGTGGTTTGGAGGTTTTTCTTTTTGTCTCCTTTAATATGTCCCACGTGAGGAATGGGTGGGGGTGATGCCATTGTTATTCTTTAAAGTGAACATTCAGAAAAACAAGGAAAAATAATTAACATCACCATTGGTTAGGGCCAAGGTCCTGCCCCAAATCACTCATGTGTGGTACTGCTTCTAGAGCAACAGGCAAAAAAGCTCTCAAGGAAGCTTCTGGAGAGCCTGAGAAAAGCCACCAGCCATCTAAGATAGAGAGATCTGGGGTCAAAAAGTCCCAGAAAAAGATGTGGGTGATTCGTGAAGACGCCAACACTATGGGGTCAAACCTCCAGGTGCCCACTTCCACACAATTAGGATTACGGGCACACTGGGCACGCTGTCTGCCTGTGTTCATGCTCTGCCTGCTGCTGCCATAGACAGGAACCTGTCTTGCCACAGACAGATACGCGCTGAACTATGTGCCACTGGGATCTGAGCAGCTGGGCCCTGAGAAACACTAGATTCCTCAAAACAAGATGGCCACTAAGAGAAAGAAGAGAAAGGGTCACGTGGGTCTAAGGATTGTAGCATTTTATACTTATTTCTAATTTGTAAAAGACTGAAAAGCCCCAGGTTCTGGAATCAGAACAAACAACCAGGCTAAATACTGAACCACCACTGGTGTGGTGACCATAATTTGGTAACTAACTGTATAGCTGGTAGTTCCAGTCACTCTGTGATCCTTTTATGTGCTATATGCATAAAACCACACACTATTTGTTGAATGTATTTACTAAAAATGTTTACCGAGCATGTTTCTTTAAACTCAGCCCACTTGAAAATTTGTTTTCAGCCAGCTATGGTGGAACACAGCTACAATCCCACCGCTAGGGAGCTGCAGGCAGAAGGACCAAAGGTTCAGAGTAGCCTCAAGTACATAGTAACTTCAAGTCCAGACTAGGCTGACGCAGATTCACTCTCAACAACCAAACACACTTACTCACTCTCAAGACAACCTGAGAGAAATCATGGAAGTCAGAGAAAACATGCACATATACATGTATGAGTATAGCTCTCAAGATACAGCTACAGGTTGGATAATTTCCTATGTCTCCACTTCACTATTACGTACCTCCCAAGAACTGGGGTGAGGAGACATTGCCCAATATGGGAGTTACCTGCCACTTGGCTTTTAAACTTAAATGAAATGAAATGAAACCAAAAATTAGTGTCTTGGTTGCTCCAGCCACATTAGAAGCACTCCTCAGCCACATGTGGACATGGGTACCATCTCGGAACAATAACAACAACAGTGAGAACAGGAACACACCTGCATCCTGTAATCCCTCCCAACACATGGGATGCTGAGACAGGAGGATTGGAAGTTCTGGGCCAGCCTAGACTACATGGTGAGACCTTGCTAGGGAAGCAAGAGAATATTTCTATAATTTCAGAAAAGTTTATGTGACAACACTAGGCCTTTCTGAAATCCTTTAAATCTGTTTAATGTTGTTGCCCCTTCCTTTCCACTCTCACATTTTTTCATAGCTCTCCCAGAAAATTCTGAGTGTAGAGCCAAGGGGACTGAAGTCGGAACTCTTTCTTTATTTCAGGTCATTAGAACCTACTGTATAATAAAAACTACTCTTTCTCTCCCCTGCCCTTCTCATCTTCTCTCTTAGACACATACACACACAAACACACAACACACAAACACACATACGACAAATACAAGAGGAATCCAGCGACCCAAAAGCTAGCCTGGGACTTTCTGTACTGGGCAAGAATAGCATTTGTAACATCCTCATTCTAGAATGTGGGCTTCCAACACGGCAAAAGAAAAGATGGCTTACATAAGATATCACCTACTCGTGATCTATGAGCTCATGAGCTCTAGGATGCTGGGAAGCCCCTCCTCTTTAAGCCAGGCATGCACTGCTCTCTGGTTTAAGGTACAGCCCTGTCTTTTCTGGTTGGCATGACCTTTGGCAGCTGAGCTGGCTACTGTGCACCTGTTACAAGCTCTACCTGCTAATTTCCACCTCAAATTTCAACACATGTGTGCACTGTCCTTTAGGAAAATAAGTTTCCTTTGAAGCCAAATAAGAGCTACGGTATCTGGTGCTCTTGCTACAACTGACCTTGATCTCAAGGTCTGTTTAACCCTGTGGTCAGCACCGTCATCTATTAGCAGGTTGAAAGCAAGGTAGCCATACATACATAGGGCCTCTTGAGAAATGTCACTCAGATGTGGAGGCGGCTCACGAGTCTTCAGAGAATTCGATACAAGATGTAGACTTAGTGAGGGTGAGAATGCAGCAGACATGACTATCCACGTTGTTTCAAGGGATACATATGCACAGTGTGCCTCTCTGACCCTCTCAGGACTCCTCAGCCTCTCCTCAAATCCTCTCTCTGGAGCCTTGCAGCTGCAGCATCAGGCTGAATGCTTCAACTCCCCTGTCTCCCAAACCCCATGTAAAGCATGTGATGTGTGAGCATCCTGAAACGCACAGTAAATCCCTTATGAAGAAGGAGAGGCCCGTGTGCCGGGAAAGGGGGTTAGACACAGAGTCAGTGGGAATGGCTCTCTGTTTTTAAGAAGCAGTTGCTCATGTCCACTGTCCCCTCAGTGGATTCTTTCCACCTGACCCAGTGGACCACTGGCTTTCTCCAAACACCCAGAATGCTGGACATTTATTCATTGGAAAATGCTTTCTTTTTTTTTTTTTATTAACTTGAGTATTTCTTATTTACATTTCGAGTGTTATTCCCTTTCCCCGTTTCTGGGCAAACATCCCCCTAATCCCTCCCCCTCCCCTCCTTTATGGGTGTTCCCCTCCCCATCCTCCCCCCATTGCCGCCCTCCCCCCAACAATCTAGTTCACTGGGGGTTCAGTCTTAGCAGGACCCAGGGCTTCCCCTTCCACTGGTGCTCTTACTAGGATATTCATTGCTACCTATGAGGTCAGAGTCCAGGGTCAGTCCATGTATAGTCTTTAGGTAGTGGCTTAGTCCCTGGAAGCTCTGGTTGCTTGGCATTGTTGTTCATATGGGGTCTCGAGCCCCTTCAAGCTCTTTCAGTTCCTTCTCTGATTCCTTCAATGGGGGTCCCGTTCTCAGTTCAGTGGTTTGCTGCTGGCATTCACCTCTGTATTTGCTGTATTCTGGCTGTGTCTCTCAGGAGAGATATACATCCGGCTCCTGTCGGCCTGCACTTCTTTGCTTCATCCATCTTATCTAATTGGGTGGCTGTATATGTATGGGCCACATGTGGGGCAGGCTCTGAATGGGTGTTCCTTCTGTGTCTGTTTTAATCTTTGCCTCTCTATTCCCTGCCAAGGGTATTCTTGTTCCCCTTTTAAAGAAGGAGTGAAGCATTCACATTTTGATCATGGAAAATGCTTTCTAAAGACACTTTTAAAAAAGATTTTATTTTATTTATGAGTATACTGTAGCTGTCTTCAGACACACCAGAAGAGGGCATCAGACCCCAATACAGATGGTCATGCACCACCATGTGGTTGCTGGGAATTGAACTCAGGACCTCTGGAAGAGCAGTCAGTGCTCTTAACCACTGAGCCATCTCCCCTGCCCTCTAAAGACATTTCTGATTCAGATAGCAACTGTAGTTAAGGATCTTGTGACAGCGTGTGTTGACTGCTAACTTCACAGGGTCTAGAATCACCTCAGAGACAAATGCCTGTAAAGGAAGTTGCAGGTATGATCGATGGAGGAAGGAACGCCCACCATTTGAGGGGTGGAGGTCCTAGGCTGAATAAGAAGGAGAAAGTAAACTGGAGGCCAGCGCTCGCTTCTTGTCTCTCTCTCTGCTTTCTGACAGCAGCTAGCTGCCTCAAGCTCCAATCACCCAGCTGTGATGGACAGACCGTACACTCCCTCTGTAAAGAGAATCAACCTTCTGTTTCTCCGTGTAGCCCTGGCTGTCCTGGAACTCACTGTGTGAATCAGGTTAGCTTCAACCTCAGAGACCCACCTGCCTCTGTGTCCGGAGTTCGAGGACTAAAACCTTGCACCACCGGAGCTGGGCATCGCCGAAGCTGGGCTAACTTTTTTTTTTTAAAGATTTATTATTTATTATATATGAGTACACTGTAGCTGTCTTCAGATACACCAGAAGAGGGCATCGGATCTCTTTACAGATGGTTGTGAGCCACCATGTGGTTGCTGGGAATTGAACTCATGACCTCTGGAAGAGCAGTCGGGTGCTCTTAACCGCTGAGCCATCTCTCCAGCCCAACTTTTTTTTTTTTAAGTCGCTTTCATCAAGCGTCATCAAGTCTTATGTCGCAGCAATAATGAAAGTAACTTACACGGGTAACAAATCAGCTAAAAAACAGAGAAATTAATAAAACCGTAAACTTCAAATGCTGATAATTCCACTTTTTTTTTTAAAATTCATGCAGTACCTTGAATGTGAACAGTCAAACATTAATCCCCAGACCAGAAACCGTGTGTCTTCTCCGCGAATCTAGCCTGTCCAAAAACAAAAACTCACTATTTTAGGGAAGCAAGGAGACAGTAAAGTCAGCACACCCTAAATCAGTTGTTTTTCCCCTGTGGGTTGAGTCCCCTGCAGCAAAACCTCTACCTCCAAAGATATTTACATCATGATTCATAACAGTAGCAGAAATTGCAGTTATGAAGTAGCAGCAAAAATAATTTTATGGCTGGGGGTCACCACAACATGAGGAACTGTGTTAAAGCACTAGGAAGGCTGAGAACCTCTGCTCATAAAAAAACAAACAACAAAAAAGCACAACGTAAGATCTATTCTTTTAGACAGGGCTTTCCTCCATAGCCTAAGCTAACCTCAAATTCCCAATCCTTATTCCTCTGCCTCCCTCATTCTGGGATTACGGATGTTTGCCACTACACCTAGTAACAGCAAATTTTCCCTCAGTTAAGTCAACAGTTTTCAATACGGAGGACAGAGCTGAAGAAAGACATGTTTGAAAGATATTGTTGGTGATAATCTTACACACACCATTGAAAGAATAGCATCCATATAAATTTTTTTTTAAAAAGAGGCATTTTTGTTGTTGAGACCATGTACACTCCCTGTGTAGTCCTGGTTGTCCTGGAACTTGCTGTGTGGCTCTGTAAACCAGGCTGACCTAGAACTCAGGTAGAGATCCACCTTTCTCTGCTTTCTAAGTGCTTTGATTTAAAGAACTATGACATCCTTTATTTCTATCTTTTAACATTTTTAAAACATATTTTTAAAGGTTTATTTTATTTTGTGTGTATGAGTAGTTGGCCCTCCAGGATGTCTGTGAATCAACCATGGGTATACCTCATTCCTGAAGAGGCTGTGAGTCTCCCTGTGGGTGCTGGGAATCAAACCCAGGTTCTTTGCAAGAACAAGTGCTCTAACCACTGAGCCAACTCTCTGACCCCCTAGTCTCTTTCTTTTCCTTTCTGTTATTTTACTGTAACTTTCCCCCGCCCCAGGAAAAAGGTTTAATTATTTTTAGATTTATTTTATTTATTTTATTCTGCGCATGACTGTTTTTGCCTGCATGAAAGTCTGTGCACTACACATGTACCTGTGCCCATGGGGTCAGAAGAGATTATCATATGCCTAGAAGTTGTGTTATAAATTATTGTGAGCCACTATATAGGTACCGGGTCCTCTGGAAGAACAGCATTGTGTTCACTGTGAATGATGTAGTAGAACTCAGCACACTGTGGGAGGCACCATCCCTACACAGATGGATTTGGGCCTTATAAGAAAGCTGGCTGAACATGAGCCATGGAGAACAAGGCAGTAAGCAACATCCCTCCACGGTCTTTGCTTCAGTTCCTGCATCCGGGTTCCAGCCTTCAGTTCCTGCCCTGTCTTTCCTCAATGTGCTACTTGGAAGTGAAGGCAGGAATAAACCCTTTCTTCTCTAAGTCCCTAATTTCAGGGTAGGGTGTTTATTACAGCCACAGAAGGCAAACTAGAACAGCAACACAATTACTATTTGCATAGTATTTACATTGTACTGTGGATTATATGTAATCTAGAGATAATATAAGGTACAAGGGGTGATGTGTATAGAGTCATGTACATGAGTAAGCCCAGAGGTGCTCAAGGTGTTGCAGCTCCTTCTTCTTCGGCAGATCTTCAATGGCACCTTTGTGAAGCTCAACAGCTGGACATGCTGAGGACTGTGGAACCGTACTTGGCATGGCGGTACCCCAACCTGAAGGTAGTAAATGAGCTCATCTACAAGCAAGGCTATGGCAAAATCAATGAAAAGCAGATTGCCTCGACAGATAATTCCTTGATTGCTTGATCTCTTGGTAAATTTGGCATGAAGGATCTAATTCATGACATCTGTACAGTTTGAAAACGCTTCAAGGAAGTGAATAACTTCCTGTGGTCCTTCAAATTATCTTCCCCATGAGGAGGAATGAAGAAAAGACAGCTCTCCACTCTGTAGAAGGTGGAGATTCTGGCACCAGGGAACAGCACATAAACAGGCTTGTTAGACGGGTGAGCTAAGGTGTCGCTCATGCCATTTTTATAATGTGGTCAGTTCATAAACAGTCACAGCTTAGCAAATTGAAAAAAAAAGTGTGGTTGGGGGAGCGGGGCCAAAGAGATGACTCAGTTCATAAGAATACTTGTTGCTGCTCTAGAGGACATAAGTTCAGTTCCTAGCACCTAGATCAGGCAGCTCACAACTGCCTGTAACTGTAGCTCCAAGGAGATTCACTACCTCTGCACTCACATTCACACACACACACACACACACACACACACACACACACACACAGAGAGAGAGAGAGAGAGAGAGAGAGAGAGAGAGAGTCACGCATGAACTCACACGCAACAGGCAAACAAATAAATCTTTTTAAAAACATGTTTTAAAAAAGTTTTTTTAAAAGATGGGAACCAATAACTCTTGGGCTGAAACAGTCCTCCTGCCTCACCCACTCAAGGAGCAAATTAAAGGCTACCAGCCTGATTATAATTGTACTGGAGCAAGGCTGGAGTCTCTGCTGACTGCACAGATCAGGGCCCTTCCCTGTGCCCTGAAGGCTCATTTTGCATTTGAAACCTTTGCTGTCATTTACTCTGTCCAGCCAGGACCTTGTATTTGCTTCTATGAGCTGCTCTCCTGTTTGCTGAACTGATTACAATGTCATATAGATAGTCACATACAAGAAAGAGATATAACTCACCTAGTCTAAGGTTCTAACCTGGTGAGTGAAAAAGAACAGAACTTGACTACTTCAAGGTATAGAGGAGGAAAGGGTTTTTGAAGATAAAAGGTAGAGCACAGATAACCAGAGGCAGTAAGGTCTAGAAGAGTCCAGAGTGAACAGGACCCTGGGCTGGGCCATGTGAGATGGGGACAGGGATGGAGGGAGGGAGGAACAGCCAGACCAAGAAACCAGGAAGGTAAATAAAGGATAGATGAAGAAAAGACCAGGTGATCAAAATGGCTGGGTCATATACAGGGAAGGGCAGGAGAGGGAAGGGCAGCCCAACTCTGGGCTGGAGAAGTTTAGGATAGGAAGTGAGAGCCAGCCTAGCCCTGTAACCTGAAGGGACTGAGAGATTAGGAGAACTTGGAGGCCAGGTCCACCTTGATGTGTTAAATAGGCGTCACAGTCATTTGTTCAGATTTGAGCCCTAACACTGGGCCTGGGACCATGAGTCCTGGAGATTCCTGTTGAACTTAAGAAACTGGCAAATTGTTTGAGTTTGCAAAAGTGTCTTTTAAAAATCTGGACGGGAGAACATTTTCTTCACTATCTTAAGGGATCCCACGAAGCTTTATGAAATTTAAGGATTGTCTGGCTCAACTGTTTCAAGTTAAAGCCCCTAGGGAAACTGAGGCATTGGGACCTGTCTGGGCCAAACTGAAGAGATTAAGTCTGGAACTCAGATCTTTGTGAAAACCTCAGGCTCTTTTTACTCTGCCAATACCCATGCAGCATAGTGGGCTTACTACTGATGATTCTGTTTCTGTCATTTAACTTTCTGCGTGGAAGATACTCAGGGTGCCATTTGGGATTTTGACCAACCAAGGATGGATGGAAACCTTTGCAACCAAATGTTTTCTCCTTTAAGTCGGTTTCCTATAGTATTTGTCATTGCAATGAAAAACAATCCCTAGGGCACTCTGAATATCTCCCAGCAGAAAATCCAGGCCACCACCTTAGAGTTCTCTCCAGTTACCCCATGCCTGTGTACTCAGCAGTGTCTTCTCCAGTATGGTGCCTGTGTCTTTCCCAGACCCATAGCTGTGTGCCTCAAGGAAAAAAAGCATGTTACTGAAGAAACCGGCTCACTTAGAGGGGGTAGAACAATAAAGATTTAATAAAATTTAATTCTGTCATGTGTGGTGATCCACAACCATAGTCCCAGCATTTAGGAGGTGGAGGAGGTAGGAATATCAGAAATCCAAGGACAATGTCAACTACTTTCCAAATTGTTGGCCTGGGTTACATAGGTGTGGGGTGGGAGTGAGCTTTAAGGATGGGAATGGAAGAAGGGAGAGAGAGGAGAGGAAGGGAGCAGAGGAGAAGGGAAGGGAGGGGGAGGGTCACTTCGACCTGCCCTGTCTCATTTGACCATTCCTCCACAACGGTACACCAGAACACTAGTTGCTAGGTATGTGTAAAAGACAGGGCTTTTCCTTCAGTAGATGGGAATTCTTGGAGTGACTTCTGTCTAAATGTCTGCTAATTGTTACTGTTGCTGTTGTTAGATCCAGACATTTTTAGAGTATTTGAATAAAACTGACCTCTCCTCACTCTGATCTTCTGTGATAATAATCGTACCCTTTTTTATTCATTCAATTACAAGCAAATTGACAGGAGACATTTATATGAGGCAGCTTAAACCCCAGCTAATGGAGTACCTAATGACTAATTGATCAGATCCCAGCCCAGAGAGCAGCCCTGAGTGGCCTAAAGGAATTTATGCAATTAGTTTAGGTTTGGTAGAAATTGAGTGCATGTGAAAGTAAGCTTTTTATGGTCCTGATTTATGAGAGCTGGACACCAACTCGATCTGCCGTGAGCAGGACCGAGCAAAGCCTGGAGCAAGGGGAGCTGTAGGGAGTGGAGCCTGACTGACTGAAGTATGTCTTAGAGTGAGGAGCAAGGGAGAGAGAAGGTGAGATTCCGGGTGGGATTCCACCAGACCCTACTAATTCAAAATGAAATGACACTAAGGCCCAAAGAAAACCAACAGAAAATTGGGTTACCTCCGGGGTGAACGGTTGGTATTCTTGTGCTTGAAATCCCAGAGATTAAAAAAAAATCTTTGCAATATTAAGTGATAGTGGGGAGAAAAGAGACAAAACGAGAGCCAGCGAGATGGTTGTCTAATTTCACCTACACAGACCAGAAGGCAGCTAGCTGAGCTGAAGCTAAGGATTGCTTCTAGGACCGAGCGGTTGCGGGGGGGGGGGGGGGGGTCTAAGACCACACCAGGTCTGCAGCCCAGGGGCTCCGTGCAGCCTAGGGGAAGCCCCTCCGGAGGCGCCCATGACCCCCGACCCCAGGGGGAGCCCCGGGTGCCGGGCTGCCGGGGAAGCAGCGTCCAGGGCGGAGGGAAACCTGACCTGATCGGAAAGTAGCGATCGAACCGGAGGCTAATTCGCCCGCGGGGCCCTTGCGGGTTCTGACTGCCGCCCAGGCGGGTGCTCCGCGGCGCCCCAGGGATCTGGCCCTGGGCCGTCTCTGGCTGGTGCCTGCGGGGTTGGGGGGAGGAACAGCGAGGAGGCAGACGGACTGCACAGGGACCACCGACCGTCTCTCGGAGGTTGCGGCAGTATGGGTCGGGTGCAGCTGAGCCAAGACAACCGACCACTACAGTCTCACTCCTCATCACCTCTCTGTGCTGCCTTCATCCCTAGCGGCTCCCCTTCCCTGCTCCAGCACGTATTGCCCCCACCCCCACCCCCATTCCTAGCCCCTGCACAGGAGACAGAAAGATCAAAGAAATTTACCTAGATGTCTCATCCTAACTACTGTATTCACTTTGTCGTGAGCACCTTCTGTGCCTCTGTGTTCTTATCTGTAAAGTGGAATTTAAATTATACTGGGAACAACACTTATCTTCTGGTCTTTGGGGGCTGAAAGAGGAGGAGAGTTCGAAGCCAGTCTGGTCTACCCAGCCAGTTTCAGGTTACCCGAAGCTACGAGAACCAGCCTTCAATGGGGAGAAGAGCTTGTCTTACAAGGCACCCTGAACTCCATCCCCAGCGTCCCTCAGTCCATCCACCCATCATATATCGTTCTCCTCACTATATGTAGGAACTGCAAAATGAATGCTGGTAAGCTGCATAAACCGGTCAAGAGGAAACCCTCTATACACTTTAGATAAAATTATTGTTCAGTGAACTAAGAAGTCTCTATGTGAGAGACTCGCAGTTTGAGAGCCCCAGAGAAGCATTCTGGGACGCAGAGTAAAGCCGGACATTGGTGGGTAGACTTGGTCTCCCGGAGCTCACCTCGTTTACTGCTGTGTAAATAAATAAACAAGATGCTATCTGCGGGTATGGGTATCGAGAACACGGGCGGTGAGGTGGAGGTGCAGGCTAGCAAACGGAGTTCAAGAGCAGAGAGAGAGAGAGAGAGAGAGAGAGAGAGAGAGAGAGAGAGAGAGAGAGAGAGAGAGAGAGAGAGAGAGCCAAGGAAGACCTTCAAAAGTAAAAATAAGGAGGGGGTTCCAAGACCTGTAATCCGAGGCTCCTGCACCCTGCACTCTGGTTCAGTGCAAAATATGGAAGCAGTGGGAGGAGTCAACGCCTCTGAAATTCCATTCCTCGTCGTCCTCAAACATTTGATGGAAATCAAGGGACTGTGACCGGGTTCCGACATTGGGAACAAAATATATTCTCAGGAGATTCCCAGAGGGTAAAGTCATCCTCTCTGTGTAGCTTTGACCCAGTGGGTGCAAAGCTATTAAATTTACACTTTCCACGTTGCAACAGAGAGCCACAACACCCTCACTTTTACACAGAGCCAGACTGTGACTCTCAAAGGGGCAATGTTAGCCAGATCAGTCTAGTTCACAGTTAAGCCTTGAACTTACCCTGAGACATCCCACTTTCCTGCTTTGAAGGCAGAGAAGGAGGGGGTCCTCCTTGTCTTCCAAGAGTCATGAGTCATGACCCTGCTTTGTGTAATGTTATCTCATTTAATCATCAGAGCCATCCTGGGAGATAGTTTTTCTTTTCTTATGTTCTGTCTTTCAGTTTATCAGACAAAGGTGTAGGGAGTCTGATGTGAGAGTGAGTTAGTAAAAAGAGGAAGAGTTTCTCTACCCTTCATCTGAGCAGAGCAAGATTCTTTTCTGCAGGAAATCAGGAACCTCAGCTCAACCACAGCAAAACGGATGTCACTCTTTGCTCCTCTTCTGTGACTCTTCACCATTCCAGGGCTCTATGTCACAGGCACACCAGGTTAAGGTCATGATCACCATTAGGTAAGGCACAGCCTCACTCATTTTAGGAGGAAGGAACCTGGCCACTTTACAGCACAAACCACCCTTCCCTTGACCTGAGTGCATGAGTATTCTGTCTTCCTGTCGACTCTGTTTTAACCTGAGATGTTTTTACTTTACAAAGCTGACATTTCATTCATTCAACAGATGCCCATAGTTTACTCCAGGTCATAATCAGAGCTGAACATTGAATAAGAAACATTGAGGAAGCAGACACTCTCAGGCACACCAAGAGAAAGTCACTGACCAAAGACCACACAATAAGGAACACAGGGCTCCTGCCTTCCTATTCAACAGTCAGTCACTGTTTGCCTGACTCATGACACTTACGGACCCCTTGTCAAGACAGGCTCCTTTTGCCTGATCCCGTAGGAAACCCAAAGCGCCCCACCCCCCATATGCAGAGGTTCACAGCAGCCTTCTATACACACAACACAGCACATTGGCCTCACTTTCTCAAAGAACCTTAGCTGGAACTTGAATGGTGCATGTTGCACGGTGGTGGGAATTAAAACAGAAAAACCTGCTTCTGAAGCTCTTGAAATACACACTCAGATTACTTTTCAAATTAGTTAGATGCTGGTATAGGAAAAAGCTGAAGTGATGTGACTTGCCTGGGGCCACAGTGATAGGAAATGGCCCAGTGATGCAAACTATGCCAGTGAGAACCCCAATCTGCTGTCACCCTCTCCCCACAAGTTCTGTGCCTCCACCGGACAGTGTCAGAGGCCAATGTACTATATCCTGAGGAAACCACATCTCCTCTGGCTTCCTGGGCAAGCCAAAGGGGAGAGACAGCGGCGCCTGCCGGGAGCACTCAACGGGAGGGAAAGGGTGGGGCGTTTTGCAAACTGGGCCTCTGCTCCCGCCCGAAAGTAGAAATTGGTCAAGATACTTCAACCAAGCGGGGAAACGCAACGCCAAGAGGAGTAGAAGCGCGGTTCGAACTCTCAAGCCAGTACGTTCCAAGACAGGCAGCTTCTCTCTGCCTCTCCAAAAAAACTCTCACAAACTTTTGCGGTGGTTAATCTTTTAAAAGTCAATTAAGTAACAGCAGGGAACGTTCGAGAAAAGTTGATTCAGATGAATATCGTATCTTTCATGGGGGACAAAAAGCCTAGGAGCTCTTACCTGCAGGAAACCCAGCAGCCGGCAAAGGCGCGCCCTTCTGGAGCGCTTCGCTTCGGGCGCGGGACGTTCTCGGCCGCCTCCTCTGCAGCCCGGCTGGGCTCCGGGCCTGTGTTTTATACCACTATAGGCAATTAATATTGCATCAGCCGTATTTTAAATTTTCAAAACCCACAATATAATGTAATGGCATAAGGGCATTTATTATTAAAGGACACCGATGGAGAGGGAGGTGGAGGAATTGCTGGGGTGGTTGCGCAAGTCGGGTGCAAGGGGCTGAGGCCCAAGGAACTGGGGGCTATCCACAAGTTTGCTTTTACAGAGGTTCGGGGGGAGGGATGTGGTTGCACGGGAACAGGACTGTGGAACAGAAGCCTGCTTTACTCTGAATTTCGGGCCAGAGGCAGAGGAGCCAGAGCTCTTTGAAGATGACTCCTGGTTCTGTAGCATTAATTTTTAAACCACAAACGTGTTTGTAAGACTCACACGCATTCGAAAAGTTTCCGCTCATATAGACTGAAAGGAGAGAACGGTACTGACTGCATTTGCTAGCCTCTGCTGGGTGTAGAGCACTGATGAGTAATTTGTAACAGACATCTCAATCCCTCTGCCAAGATAGATTATTCTAGGATGATCTTCAGATGACAATTTCAAATGAAGAAATTTGGAAGAGGTTCCGGATATTCTGTCCGAGCAATTTTTCCCCACCCTTTGCTTCTATTGCCTCATCTCTGCAGCTGTTTGAATCCTTATAAATAATTATAAATAGTATTTTCTTATAAAGGGCCACGCAGCACCTACCAGACACCTTTAATAAATAGTCTTGAGCATAACAGTGTGAGTTGGGTAAAAGGTATCCCTTCTGTAGACCAACAATATTGACCAGGAGACATAGAAAAGTTAGGAAACTTGTCCCAAGATGATTTAGCTTTCGAGTGGCAGGATTGGAGTTTGAACTCCCAATCAGCCAGGCTTCCAAATTTCCAAGTTAAGAGAATAGTGTGATGGTTTGGCATCAGGAAGTAGAGGGAATTGCCTTTGAAGACATTTGAGATACAGAGAGCCAGGGACAGCCTTGAGTTTGAAGTAAGTGTGTGAGAGTGCATGAGAAGAGAGACTAGTTTTCAAGTCAAGCTATGTTTAGCACCAGGAAAGGAAAACGACTGCAATTCAGGTTGAAAAATAAAGCATTTATTTTTTAGAAGTATTATAAGGGATCAAGGAAAGAAACACGATGTTTTATTTGTTTCTATTCCAGAAGTGAAACCAAAAGTCACACAGCAACACACAAACTACATAAAGCAACAGAAAAATAAATAAATAAAATACGAGGGAACTGTGGCTGCAGCCAGAAGGGTCCGGTTCTGTGGTCCTGCTCTCCTGCTGCTCGAAACTATACTGAACGTCCACAAGAGACACACAAAGTCGGGCAGGGAAAGCAGAGTTAAATAAGTAACAAGAACTAGCTATGCCAGCAGCCACGGTAATAAAAGTGCAACAGTTAGGTTAGATGTGTTTGTTGGAAGGATTTGCTATGATTCCTGAAGTTACAGTCACTTGGGAACACTGGACTGTGGACTGACATTCTGCTTAGAGCGGTGAGCTGAGATGAGGGAATCTTCTTCAGTTGGTCTGATCTGAAACCACAAATCACGCCCCCTCCAAAAGGCAAATACTCCTCAAACTCCAGGAGGTCGACGAAGATAGCCAGACCTCGCGCTGGCCTCTGTTCACCAACGGGCGAAGAAGACATTGCAAGTATTTTCAGTCTGGGGTGGACCCACCTTGCCTTGAAATCCTACTGACCCACCAACAGCCCAGAACTCCCAACACCTCGGACACTGTCCCTGAACTTAACCCATGCTACTTATGAGAATGTACAGTAAACCAACCGATACAATGGTAAGAATTTAGGCGCAGAAGGGAATTATTATAAGGCTATCCTTTGGAAACATACGTGTTTATATACTCTAATAAATTAATCTCCATGTTTGTGTCCCGCTTAAATATCCTAGACTTTATATTATTATCTATCTCTCTTTTCCTTACCTTCGCCCTTGCCTAATGACGCCTAGCCAAGAAGTGGTGCTTTCTCGTTGAGGTCGGATGGTGGGGTCAATTCCCAAGCCGGTGTGCCTCAGGACTACAGGCCTGAGGTCCTGCTGTCTCAAAGAGCAAGGTCTACTTTCAGCACCGCGGACAGCACAACGTCCAGACGTGCTTTCCCTTGAAATTTTTTTCCTCCTAGCGCCAGAACATTTTTGGTGGGAAAAGAGAGAATAGGGAGGAAAAGGTGGCCAGGAGGCAATTAAGCGGAACAAAGGGGGAAAGTCTGTGACTCGGGGATGGGGGGAAAGAACCTGATCTGCCAGGAAACACCCTGGAGTGTCCCGTAACGTCCCCTCCCATCGGAAGGGGGCGATGCCACTAGGTTCTCCAGGCTCCTCCGAACACTGCACCCGTCGCAATCAGTGGACAGCAGAGTACTTCATTCGTTTCTGTTTCTGTCTCTGGTTACAGAACCAGACCCTCACCACATTCTTTTTAAGGTCCAGTTTCTCAGCGATGGCCGCGATCTTTTCAGATGAAGGACGTGGCTGGATGGCGAAATAGGCTTCGAGTGAGCGCTTCTCTGGCGCGGCGATGGACGTGCGTTTGCGCTTACGCTCACTGCCGTTGAAGAGCTCCGGCTTGCTGTTCTTCTCTCGGTAGGCGGCCTCGGCCTCCTCCAGCCAGGCCTGGAGGACTGGCTTGAGCGCGATCATGTTGTTGTGCGACAGGGTAAGAGACTCGAACCTGCAGATGGTGCTCTGGCTGAGAGAGCCCACGCCGGGGATCTTAAGATTGGCTAAAGCCGCGCCCACGTCCGCCTGGGTTACCCCCAACTTGATGCGCCTCTGCTTGAAGCGCTCGGCGAACGCCTCCAGCTCTCGAGGGTCTGACTCCACATCGCTGAGACACGCAGGCATGGCACTGTGAGGTGCTACGGCATGCGGGTGACTCATGCCCATGGCCTGATGCAAGTGGCCCATGGCGCCTAGATGATGCGGGTGGATCTGCGCCGGCATCACGGAGTGCTCCGGGGCCCCTAGGCCGCTCACGCTCAGCGTGGGCGAGATGTGCTCCAGTAAGTCGCCCTCGAGGCCCTGATGTACCGGGTGATGCGGGTGCGAGGTGAGTGCAGCCGGGTGGGAGATGGGCACCGTGGGCGAGGTGGACGTGCAGGGCACGCTGCTCATGGTATGGTAGGTGGCGTCGGGCTTGAACGGATGGTTCTTGCCGTGGGAGACGATATCCACCGCCGCCAGAGCTTCGGCGCGTGCCAGCAGGCTCTCATCAAAGCTTCCAAATATATTACCCTGCAGCTGCAAGCGAGAAGGCGCACAGCACGGTCAGTGGGGAATACTGTCAACTCAGGATTAAAACACATTTTCAAGCAACCGAGTTGCCTCTCCTCAAAGCCCAGGTCATAAAAATTAATACGGAGGCAGCCTCTCTGTTGGAACAGACGTGAGGATCAGAGACATGAATGAGAGAGAGAGAGAGAGCGCGCCGCGAGAGAGCGCGGGGGAGACAAGGCGAGGGGTTCAGACAGCGGCGATTGTTCTGGGCGACATGAAAAAAACATGAAGCTAGTGCCTGTCAAAAAATGTGCCTTAGAGCGGTAATTATGCTCCGCTACGTACCTGCGGGGCTGGGAGACAAACTCGGCGCATGGCCTCAGAGCCGGAGTGCAGGCTGGAGAATTTGGGTTCTTGCAGTACGGGGTGCATGCCGAAAGGCTGCTTGGCGTTCATGGCCATCATCTTCGGGAGTCTGGCAGGGAGGCAGCGGGGGACATGGAATCAAGCTCGTCTTGCTTGCTCTCCGCGCTCCAAGTGAGCACCGCTCAGCGCCAGCGCTCCCCTCGCCCTCTCGCTTGCTGCCTCCCCTCTCCCCCACCTGCTTCTTCACTCATCTTACAAGCAGTCTGCCAGGAAGGGCCCGGGCACGCGCAGGCGTGCACACGCGCCCGGGACTCGCAGGGGCGGCCCGGGAGGCAAGGCGGGACCGCAGGTCTCGGAGCGCCACTCTGAGCCTGATGCGGCCGCCCCCTCCACAGCATTTATACCCCGGCCTGGCAGGGCCTCTTCCTGTCCGCCCCGCCCCACCTGGCTCCAGCCTGCCAGACTTTACAGATTCTTTCTTCTTCCTCCTGGACTTCTTTGCACGAAGTCCTAAACCTCTGTCCTGTCCCAGCTGCCTGGATGAAAGGGCACACTCGAGCTGCCAACACACACACACACACACACACACACACACACACACACACACACACACACACACACACACTAGCCATTTCCGAGGTGCTCTGTGTCTGAAGCTGAAAGCCTGCATCCTAATGCGTAGCGAAGAGGTGCCTCCAAACTCAGAAACCAGCCTGGGCAAGGACCAGAGGTTACCAGAAGGAGCATCAGGTGACATTCCCCTTCTCTGTGGGTGAAAGGAAGGACATTAGCTGGCTTCCTGATCCACAATCTTGTGGCTTCTTCCCAACCCTTGCCATTTCTGCTTTTATTTGAAAAACAGAACTTAGCCCACTCCCTTTCCCCATAGCCCTCTAGCCCAAGAAAGCTTGCTAAGGAACAGTTGAGGACAGCCGGCCTAGCCTGGGACAATCCTTCTGCACACTTCTGTAGAACCACCACTTAGCAGCCCCAATACCTGTAACAAACAGCTATCATTTAGAGCTACTAATTTGTAGGAGGCAATTCAGGCAATTATTATTATTATTATTATTATTATTATTATTATTATTAATTAAAGTAATAAGGAAAGCATTGAGCACCCAATATTGAGAAAAAATGAATTAGCTTATAGGACCAAAGTTCTGCCAACACTACAGAGTAGCCACTGCTATCCCATTACACAGGCAAAGGAAACAAGAGCCAAATAAGTTAGCCCAAGATCTCCTAGCTGTGAGCAGAGTCATTCACTCACTGGTTTGAAGCCAACACCACGTCTGACTTTGGGCTCTCCACCTCTTAGCCTCCTCACCTTCCTTTAGGAAGTTCCCACGTAAGGGTACTAAATTTGGCTCTACCCAACCCCCTGTGTCCCCTATTTCCCTAACCTCCTCCCCTTCTTTCCTCTCCCTTCCTGGGAGCTAATAAACATCATGAATAATGGATGAGGAATCCTGGGACTGTGGCCGCTGGAGAGCTGCCTTGGGGTGGAAGAGAAATTCTTCCTGCCCAGCTGTGTTCTGCAGCACTGCCTCCGTGTCCAAGAGTGCTGGACTTCCCAGAATCTTAACACTGAGGGGCAGAGTGTGGAAAGTCTAGGCCCTTGGGATGAATTTGGTCTAAGAGGACACCCTACACAGACCCGGCTCCTCTCTTTCCTCAGGACCACCGGCCAGTCCTTTCTCTATTTACCCAAAAGCACTTTCTAGGTCCTTCCTTGCTGTGACAAAACAAAACAAAACAAAACAAAGCCAATCAATCTGTGAGAGAGGCCAACCAAAATGGCAATCACATTTCTTGGATCTTGGTGGAGGATGATGATGATGATAATGGTGGTGGTAGTGGTAGTGGTGGTGATGATGATGATTTAAAGTCATAAAGCATTGAGTATTCAGGACATTTTTTCACAATCTAATGTATGCTGCCATCAGACTCAAAGCACATTTCTGCCTCTGCTTCTACTGACTAAGGGACTAGGAGACAGTCATCTTGAAGCCTCTGTACTACAGTGCCCATCTGTACCCAGGAGGCAATAGTTCCCCGCAATGTAGGATTACTTGGCATTGAGGATTACTTGGCAGTAAGCACTTGAAATGGTGTCTCATGGTGTCTGATGTGTGAAAGGATGGAGCAAATATTAGCACCTCTCCTTTGACCTAAAGAGCAGCCTGCAGTCTCTCCAGGAGTGTGGTCCTTCTGCAGATGTGAACTATTCCTCCCCTTCAGTACTGGCTTTATGCCATAAAGTCCCTCAAGTCCCCAGAAGTCAACCTGTATTATTTTATCTCCCATTAGTTTTGAAGTCTTCTCAGTCTTGTTTCCTGCCCAGTGTGGAGTCCAAAGGGAAGAGGGGATAAACATGGAGGTACTGGACCAGTATTTTGCCTGGCCCCATGGAGCCTCTTAAGGGTCACTTTCATGACCCAGTTGTCTGGAGAGATGAATTCTTGGAAAAGACACATTCACATCCATCCTCTTCCACTGCTCGGTCACTCATGAACTTGGAAAATACTGAGTAGGTGGGACTGGAGAGATGGCTCATTGGTTAAGAGTACTGACTAATCTTCCAAAGGACCTGGGTTCAATTCCCAACACCCACATGGCAACCTGTAACTGCAGTTTCAGGGGATCCAATACTGTCAAACAGATATATATATATATATATATATATATATATATATATATATACACATATATATATGTATATATATGCAAAACATCAATGCACATAAAATAAAATAAATAAGTCATTAAAAAAATACTGTCCAGGACAATACCACCACTTCCCTCAGGCCCCTAGAAAACACCTTTCAGGCTAATTGGTGGTTGAGTTCCAACCCTGTTGACTATAGCATTGTATAAAAGATTACTTTAAAAATGTGACACAAAAATAGATACTCAAAATGCGCGCGCGCGCACACACACACACACACACACACACACACACACACACATAAGGTCTACTAGCAATGTCAGTAGTAAGCAGTGGTCGGTAGTAAGCTGACCCTTAGCAGTAAAACCAGTCTCTCCTCTGTGTGTGTGTGTGTGTGTGTGTGTGTGTGTGTGTGCGCACGCGCGCGCATGCATGCATTTATCTTTCAACTAGCCTGAAAGATAAGAAATGAAAAACAAATTTCAAGGGAATCATTTTAGTCTTCTTTTACTGGCAGAAATACATTTTCTTAATTCCATAGCATCAGAAAAGGCCATGAAACCACTGAAAATCTGTAAGATACATGTGGTTGTCCGTACCTGTAACCTCAGCCCTTGGAATGTGGGTGGAGGAAACTGGGAGTTCTATACTCACACTGATGACAGACAGAGTTCAAGGCCAGCTTGGCTCATGTGATATCTCAAACAAAACAAATGATAACATAAAAAGCTAATAATTAATAATTATTAATCAATTGATTAAATATTAAATAATAACAATAAAGCCTGAATAATTATCGATGGAGAGAAAAACCTTACCTGAATGTAAACCTATTGATGGAGACAGTGAAACTACAAGCAAAGACACCGAGTTACAGAAAGGAGCTGAAATGTGTAAAAATGAATTACGTGTGGTCGTACACGTACTTGGCTTTTTAAAGGACCTTTCGAAAGGCAGTGTGGGCCTCCTTTATTTATTGCTTTCAGTCACAGCCTTATCAAGGTCTTTAGATAAGACTGGGGAAAATCGGTGGGGAGTGGGGGGGCAGGGGGACATGACACACGATGACAAGGGAACAACAAATCATTTTTAAAAAATGTAAGTACTGGGGTTGTAGCAGTGACCCTGAGGCTAGGAACACTGACTGCAGTTCTAGAAAACCCAAGTTCAGTTCCCAGCACCCACATGCTGGCTTAGAACTATTTGTTAATTCTAGTCCCAGGGAATCTGATGCCTTTTTCTGGCCTCCAGGGGCACTTCACATAGGTGGTACACAAACATATATACATACAAAACACCCATACACATAAAATAATAGATCATTTTTCTTAGAAAGGATGGAAAGTACAAGATAAGCCTTGGAACACACTTTTCAGAACTTACCAACTTGAATTCAATTAGATGAAAAATCTAATGAAACCCAGTCAACCAGTATCTATAGTGGGTGCATGCAAGAGAAATATATGCTTATACCGTGACATCATATTGTAATTAAAATACACATAGAGAGGCAGGTGGAAGGTTATTCTGGTCTACATCATGAGTTCAAGGTCAGCTAAAACTACATAATGGGGACCCCTCCTAGAACAGCAAAGAAAGAATGCCCTATACCCACAGAGTCCAAAATAATCTCAGGGTTCACCCAAGGGCACCAAAGGAGTCACATTTTCATTCTCTAAGGTCTTTGAAAAACCCACTACTAGCTGGATTTTGTGAAGGGTTCTGTAGATACAGAGAGTACTGTTTCAAGATCTTAGGGTCTAAGACGGGTGTAGTGGCACTTGAAGGGGAGGGAAAGGCAGGTGGATCTCTGTGAGTTCGAGGCCAGCCTGGTCTTGAATTCCAGGACAGCCAGGGCTACATAAGTGAGACCCTATCTCAAAACAAACAAACAAACAAACAAACAAAAACCAAGATCTTAAAGACAAGGACATGAGGTTGCCACATAAGTCAGGACTCAGAGCACTATGTTCTCCAGAGAGATACAAGGCAGTGACAAGGACATTTTCCTGTGGGCTAATGGCTTCAACATTAGTATGAGTAAGAAGCAACTCCAGTTTCGTAAAATAGAGCATGCAAACTCAGACTCAGAGATTTTTGACAAGGGCTGTGGTAGTTAATCCTCCTTGTCCACTTGACTATATTTAGAATTACCTGAAAGACTGGTGAGATCAACCTGTGAGTGTGAGGATTAAGTAAGGGAGAAAATGACTCCTCTTGATTGTAGGTGGTGCCATCCCCATGGCTTGTGGACTCTGCTGGAATAAATGGGTTAGAGAGGGAAAGTCAACAGAGGTTAGCATTCTCATATCTCCCCCTCTGGACCCAGCACAGCAGTAAGTGTGGTATTCTGAGTCTCCCTCACTGACAGAAATCTCTGATAGTGGATACAAAATAAATCTTTTCTCTTACATTGTTTCTATCAGGTATTTGATCAGTGACAAGAAAAGTATCTAATACAGAAAGTTAGCACCTAGAAATTACATTCTTGCTATGGTTAAATTTAACCAGATAGTTCTCAATCCTTTGGAAATTGTTTGCTTGAAGGGGTTTGATGAGTTTGGAGAGGTAGACTAGAGAAGCTCAGGTCATATGGTGAGCAGAGCTTAACAGGGAATTCTGTTGGGAATTCAGTAGACTAGATGCATAGAAGGAAAGATTGGTCTCCTGAGGTTTTTGATACAAACGAGGTCTCTATTGGAAACTTGACTAAAGATCATTTGAATTCTATTCTGGCAAAGTGTTTTGTCTGTGCCCATAAACTTTGTGTGTGTAGGGGTACACAAATGACAGACTCATTTGGTGGCGAACATCTCAAGACAGCATAGTATTTAGTTAGGCTGTGTCATGGTTATTGTGTTTTGTCAGATTTGTAATGACAGAAAAAGATTTTGAAAACCATATAGTACGGCCAGAAAAAGATTGAGTTTAATGCTGTGGTATTAGTGTTAATTAGTATTAATTAACTCAATTTAATTAATTAAAGAAGGTAGTTGTTATTAAAGTGATTAGCACCTTTAGAAAGAAACCAAGGTCAGTAAGATTGCTCAGCTAGTAAAGGTGCCTGGCACGAAGCCTGGGGACCTAGATTCCTGAGTTGGTTCCCTAGATCTAACACACAGGAGGCAAGTGATTTCTACAGTTGCCCTCTGACCTCCGCATTCATATCCTGCCTCATCCAGAAGATAAGTAAATTAATTCATTCAAAAAATTTTCAAGTAGACAATGTTCATTCAGGACTCACACAGCAGCTAACAACTGTGATGTTCACCTGGTGTCATTGTATATTGGATATAGAATATTTCTGGATTGTTACCAGAGCTCACAGCTAAGGATTTACTTTGAGACTCCCCCAGAGATTTTGCTTGACTTGGACTTTTCAACCATGTTGGGACTTTTAAGACCAAGGGAACCCTTGAAGTTGGATAAAATGTTTTGCATTGTGAGATATGATATATCAGCATGCTTGGGGGACAGAATGGAAAGTTGTGCCTTAAAGTGGTATATTTCAGTGTTTAAGCAAGGAGTAGATTGTGGTTGTCAATCCTAATTGATGATCACCTAAGGAAGCCAAGTGGTGGAGCACACCTTTAGTCCCAGCACTCAGAAGGCAGAAGGAGATGGATCTCTTTGAGTTACAGGCCAGTCAGGGCTACAGAGAAATCCTATCTTAAAAAAAAAGAACAAAAACTTCTAAGAAGCACATCTGTGATCCATCTTGAATCCAATTGTCGCCCTCTCAAGGGCTGGTATACACAAAGGAATAAAATGATGGAAAGGAGGGGTTGGAGAGATGGCTCAGTGGTTAAGAGCACTGACCTTCCAGAGGTCCTGAGTTCAATTCCAAGCAACCGCATGGTAGCTCACAAATGTTGATGATGGGATCTGTTGCCCTCTTCTGGTGTGTCTGAAGACACCTACAGTGTACTCATATACATAAAAATAAGTAATTTTTAACAATGGAGGAAAGGAGATAGTCAGCATCCCCCCTTTTCTCTGCTTCTTGTGTAACCCAATGTGAACAACTCCATACAATTTTCCCATACAATGAGCTGAACCTAGAGCCTTGTGCACTCAAGGCGAGTGGTCTGCCACTGAGTTATATCCCCCTCCAATCCTTCATTAATTTTTCAGGTTATTTTATCGTTTTTTAAAAGTATGTGTGCCTGCATGTATGTATGTCTACCATATGAATATCTGGTGCCCTCAGAGGTCAGAAAAGGATCTTGGATCCCTCCTTGTGAGCCTCCATGTGGATCCTGGGAACTGAACTCAGGTCCTCTGTAAGAACAACAGTGCTCTTACCATCTCTCCAGACCCTTCCCTCTTATCTTGAGACCGTTCACTCTATGTAACTATGCCTAGCCTTGGCCTTGAGACCTTCCTGCCTCAACCTCCCCTGCAGCCTGGGCAAAAACATTACTCTTTTTTAGAAAAATGTATATGAGGAGCAGAGAGCTCAAGGCTTAAGAGCACTTGTTGACCTTTCCAGAGGGCCCTGGTACAATTTCCAGCACCTATGTGGCAGCTCACAACTGTCTCTAAGAGATCCAGGGGCTCCAACATCGTCTTCTGGCCTTATCAGGCACCTAGTATACACATAGTGCGCGTACACACACACACACACACACTTTTTTAAAAGTATGTGTGTAGTCGTTTTGCTTACACTGTATGTCTGTGTACCACATTTGTGTCTGGTGTGAGTGCTGGCCAGAAAAAGACATCAGATCCCCTGGAACTGGAATTACAGGGGAGGGGGAATCAAACCAGGTCCTCCTGAAGTGTTCTTAACTGCTGAGCCATTTCTCCTGTCCTGCTCTGCTATCTCTTCAAAAGCACATGACGTGACAATGAATCTCTGCTCCTTGAAAGACTCTGAGACGTTTTAGAGAGTGAGTCTTATCTGTTCTTAATGTCCCCCAAACAGACTGTAAGAAGTTTATGTGACTTTAGTTCAAAGAATGAACGTATGAATAAACCCTCTTCCGGACTCTGGCCAGAGGGATGCACAAATGTGAAGGTGAGGACAATGATCCGTTACAGAGTGTTTGGTTTGCTAGGTTCTGAACGAAACTAGCTTCTGGCACAAGGGCAGTTAGTTAGAACCACAGCTAAGCCCAGCCTCTCCTAGGCATGCTGGAGAGGGGACAGGGAGGATGCCAGGCAAGATAGCTTCCATAGGAGCAGCCCGAATTCAAGATGCCATCGCAGGAGGGCAGCTGGTGAGGCCACCCGGGCCAGGTGTCTGCAGCCTGCCTTGCCTTCCTCTCTTTTTCTCTCAGTTTCTTTCACAAACTTCTCACATGTAACCGCCGCCTGCGCAGCTGCTACTGGACTCGCCTGTCGGCCGCTGCTTCTCATTGTCTCTCCAACCCTGGGAGGATCCGAGATGCCCAGAGGGACCCGGGAGCCAGAGGCCAAGCATCCTAACTGTGAGACACGCGCCCGCGAGGAGGTCCCTCCCCTGTGCTGAGAGCCGGCTTGGTGCAGATCCTAGCTGTGTATCAGCCTCAGTTTCTTCATTTGGAAAGTCAGTCGAGGCTCGATGGTAGAATTTACCTGACAGGTGGGAGGCCCCTATTTCCAGCCCTGCATCATATGAAAGTTCATGATCTCAGCTGCTTGTAATCCCCCTCCCCTCCCAAATCTCTCTCCTCTTTCTCCCTCCCTCCCCCCGCCCCCCACAAACACACACACCTCTTAAGAAGCAACAGAATTAAGAGTTTGAAGCTAGCTTGGGCTTTGCAGATATATGTCTCAAGAAAATAGAGGGAGAAAAGAGTGTAAGTGGACTTAGCCAAAGGGTCTTTAGGAGCCCTTCTCCGTTAAATTAACAACAACAAAAACCCCACTGTTGAATATGCACTGCTAGCGTCTTTACAAATGTAGGTAACACCTAAGACAGCCCTTCTCCTGCATAAACCTTCAAGCCCTGTAGAGCAGGAACTTCCACCAAAGGGTCTCTGTGTGTGTGTGTGTGTGTGTGTGTGTGTGTGAGAGAGAGAGAGAGAGAGAGAGAGAGAGAGAGAGAGAGAGAGAGAGAGAAAGGGTTTCTCTGTGTAGCCCTGGCTGTCCTGGATTACTTAGTAGACCAGACTGGCCTTGAACTCAGAGATCTGCCGATCTGCCTACCTCTGCCTCCCAAGTGCTGGGATTATATGATTGCACCACCACTGGCCAGTGCAGAACATAAGGTTTTAAAAAGGTAAATGACTGCAGCAGAGAAATAAACCAGAGTGATGGTGCAGAGCATACGCAGGCAGAAAAGAAAGGATTGGCCTAGGGAAAGTAAGTACTTCACAAAGGACCAGAAGGGACACCAAGCTTGGGGCTTGGGTGGCTGGAGGGTAAGTGAACTGAACATGGTGAGAGCTTAGGCTGGCTAGAAGCTAGGTTCTGGAAGGATAGGTATTTTGAAAAGAGTGGGAAGCCTGGGGAGTGTTTCAAGCAGGATAGGGAGGTCTGCTACCCTGCCCATGCAGCCCTGGATACAGGAGGACGAGAAGAGTCCCCGGATATTCTGCAGAGAATCAGAGTCAACAGTTGGATCTGCCTATATTGCCTAACAGGCTTTCTAGTCACTGCCTTCAGTGACAGTTTTGGGTTTTGTTTTTTGTTTTTTAATTCTGTTCTCTCTGGGCTTTGAGAACAACTGTGAGCAACATGGCCACCCCTGGCCTATTGGGTGTAGGTTTGTTTTCCTCCCCTCCAGTTCACATGCCTCTTAGGAATTCAATTTCTAGCTGGCAATTGGTGGTAAATGCCTTTAATCCCAGCACTCAGGAGGCAGAGGCGGGTGGATCTCTCAGTTACAGGCCAGCCTGGTCTACAAAGCAAGTTCCAGGACAGCCAAGGCTACACAGAGAAACCCTGTCTTGAAGGAAAACAAACAAAAACAAAAAACCAGGGCTGAAGGTACGGTTCAGCGGTTAAGAGCACGGACTGCTCTTGCAGTTCTGAGTTCAATTCCCAGCAACCACATGGTGGTTCACAACCATCTGTAATGGGATCTGATGCCCTCTTCTGATGTGTCCGAAGACAGCAACAGTGTACTCATATACAATGAATAGACATTAAAAAAAGAGAGAGAGAAGGAGGGAGAGAGAAAGAGAGAGAGAGAGAGAGAGAGAGAGAGAGAGAGAGAGAGAGGGAGAGGGAGAGGGAGAGGGAGAGGGAGAGGGAGAAAGCATCCTAAGGTTCTCCTTATAACCTACTTGGTCTTTTTTTCTATAGCCAAAGACTTTAGCCATTTCTTGTATCCAGAAAGCTAGGACATGCAGAGGAAGTCAGTGGTAGATGACAGGGCCCTGAAAATGTGGGTTCTAATATACACAACGACTAACCAACTACACGACCCTGAACTAGTAACATGTGGCAGCAGGACCTGTTTCCTAATCACTGTTAGGGGGCTGGGGAGACAGGCTGCACAGGGCCTTCCAGGAAGTCAAGGTTCAAAGTGTGAGCTCAGAAAGAAAGGGAACTGAGACCTACCTGTTCTTCAGATAGGTGGTTCTTCCTGGTCCTCTGCTATAGTCACAAATGCATACTGACACCATACCACCTCTGTGCCCAGCACATGTTGGGCTGATGATCCCCAGTCACCCACAGTTATAAAGCTTAGAGTCAGGCAGCTGTCCATTCAGCTTTCAGGGTGCACACCTCCCCCTTTCTGTATGGATGCCTTTATGGATGAACTCAGACAGATAAAGCAATGACCTGGGCAAAGGGTTCACTGGGAGCTCAGCTTTGCACGTCAGTTAAACTTCACTAGGAAATGGAGACTGAGGGTATCTCTTCTTTTACGGAGGCAGGATTGGGGATCAGAGAAGTTAAATGTGTTCCAAAAGGTCACACAGAAATAAGTGGCAGGGGTGGGATTTGAACTCAGATTAGGGTGAACCCAACACCTCAGCTACTTCCACCACACCTGTCCCCACCATGGCAGCTTGGTGGGGAGAGGAGGATGGGTAGAATTGAATCCTTTCTTCTTAAGTCCTGGATTCAGCAATGCGAGCTATTAAGCACTCTTCCTAAATTAAAAGAAAAAAATAAAGGAAAAAGAATTTAGAAACTGTAGAAAAGGGAGAGAAAGAGAAAACAAGAGAAGGCTTTGCTCCCATCAGGGGGGGAAAATCGGCGTCTCGTCGCCTAGCTCCATGCCCTGATTTATGATAAAAAATTTAGAGGAAATCATTTATATTTTAAAGGATCTAAATAGCTGCATGAAAGTTTTATCTAAAGTGCCACTGTATTTATAGGCAGTTCCTCCATGCTGGAGGTAATTAATAGATGTATAAACGCAGGGCTCCCGCCTCGCCTGCCCACCAGGCTGCCTGGTGCCTTGGTACTTGGGAACTGTGCACAAGAAGGGGCGTCAGGAGAGAGAGGGGGGGCACAGTGCAGCTCACAGTGCACTCCTGACACCCAGCCCCAACAAAGGGAAGCCTTGGTTAAGCCCCTATGCTCATTTGTGGTTAGATGTCAGAGGAGTAGATGCAGCCAGTCTGTAGCTCCCTCCGCCTAATTTCTAACCCTTTGAAGGATTCTCCAAGAGAGGGTCCAAGAAGCCGGACCTGGTCATGAACACACACCAGAGGACCCCAGGAGCTTTCCAACTCTCTGGGGCCCTGTTAAATAAAGTTCTAGGCCGTCACGCCTTACCTAACTTTCAAGGAAGGCCCATTACCTGCCCCACGCCCACTCCCCACCGTTACTCCAGTCCAAGGTGCCTGGTGTTTGTTTTGGAAATGTGAGCCAGTTGCAAGAGGCCCACAGCTCAGCCCTTTCTGCTTGCTTTAATTACGGCTGTGAAATATTGATGGTTTTGGCGCTGTTCTTGGCTGCCACACCTTAAGAGCTCGGAGAGAAGGCCAGGATGAACAGGTGAGGGGGGCCAGGTGGTTTCCCTTCAGACGGCCACACAGACGTACAGAGGTGTCACTGCCTGAGAGCAGCTCTCAGTCCTCAATAATTGATGGATCTCCTGAGTTTGAAAATGAAAAGAGGCACCAAATTTGAAACACCAATGGTGATTCTTTCGTGGTTACACCTCAAAGGCAGGAAGACAAGTTCACAAACAGGGTTGGGGACTTTGCCCTCTTTGGCCATTGTGTCCCTCGAGGTAGTCCGATTGAGCAGCCTGGCCTGCCAGGATATAAGGCCCAGAGAATTCCGTCCAGCCAATCACAATCCTTTCTCTTGTTGGGGTGCCATGCACAGGCAGGCTTCCCAGAAAAGAAACTCCAGAGTCTCTGCAACTTTTCCTTCTGTGAGAATGGCGGTTCACCTGTTCTCTATCTCTTGGATCTCACTTTCTGGACAGCATGGAAACCTCTGTATGTCTTTTAAAACTGTTTTTAACTGACCCACACTGGATAGATGGATTTATGAGAAGCAGGATTTTTTCAATACATATATATGATGACCTGTCCTGATTAGCTGATGGTAATTGGCATATTTGCTGTCATTTCTTTATACTGGGGATATTCAGAATCCTCTTCAACTTTGACATGAGAATGGAATGGTTCAAAATTCAAACCCAGATCCAGAGACAAAAAGAAGGGCCTGGAAAGGAATACCACATTCTAAAGGGCAGTAAGTTCCCCCCAATACATTACATTTCCCATTTATAACCTCCTTTTCTCCAAAGAGCACATTATACATAGCCAGCCAGTTTCATTGCAGAAGGAAATGACTGCATCATTTGTAAGTGGTAAGTGGTCCTAATCGGAGGGGCTTTCATGACAACTACGGGGGAGGGGGCAGTAGCTCTGTGGTGGAGAGTAGCCAAGGAGTTTCTCAGTGAGTCTGAGAAACCGGCTCTCAGTTGCCAGACCTTTATGGGAAGAAGGCGTTAGCATATGCTACTCTCTAGGCAGAGACTGGTGAGTGCTGAGCCCCAGACAGGAATGGCTTGACATCTCCAAGGATCAGTGAGAAAGCTACTACAGGCACAGCTGACGGAACAGGGGGTTTCAGAAAGACTTGTAGAGTGACAGAGCGATTAAATACGACTTGCAAGCCAGAGCAAGCAACGCATGCTTTTTTCTGAGCATTATGGAGATAAGCAGTTTATTAAAAGTCTGTCAAAGGGGCATAAAATGTAAAGCCAAGCAGGTGACAGGGGGAAATCTCTCTTGCTGCCCCCTCCATCCAAGATGTCCTCTCCAGCTAGCCACAGCACTCACATCCACATTTTCTTCCAATCCACTTAACTACCGCTCACTGATGGCTCCTGGTGACTACCCTGTTTTAATTGATTCTATCTTTCCTTTAGATCTCCTCTGAAACCCCTTTTCTGGTTGATTTCTCCACATTCTTACAATTTTATATGCCCTATAGCTCTATTTTGCTCTCATACTATTTTCTATCGTCCTAATATGATGTAAATGTGGTGAGGGCAGGAGCCAACTTTAGTGAGTTCTTCATGCCTTCTGCTACTAACACTAGAGCCCAATAAATACATACTGGGTAAGTGGATAAGGCTGTGTTACAGTGCTTTGTCTGAGACAGGATCTCATGTAGCCAAGGCTGGCCTCAAACTTTCTAGCTGAGGGTGATATTGAAATTTGGATTCTCCCGTCTCTACCTACATGCTGAAATTACCAGTATTTACCACCACACCACGTTACACGGTGCTGGAGATTAAACCAAAGGTTTGGGCATCCCGGGCAAGTGCTTTCGAAATGTGCTACATCCTCAGCCCCTCCTTGATTTTGACAACACCCAACCCTCATGTACTCAGAGGGTCCTGGACTGTACTGCTGAAACATGTTTTGAAAACTTTAGTCCCATCCATAGTTCATAATCCATAGCTCCCTATGACTGACAGATTCTCTTGTTGACAGAAGGTATCAAAGGTGGGTATCCAATGTGGACATTAAAATCAGCTCATCACGGGGTTGGGGATTTAGCTCAGTGGTAGAGCGCTTGCCTGGGAAGCGCAAGGCCCTGGGTTCGGTCCCCAGCTCCGAAAAAAAGAACCAAAAAAAAAAAAAAAAATCAGCTCATCACGAGTTCCTGGCTTCCTGCTCAGGTACCTGACCCTTCCATAGAAACCCTGTAGTAGGCATGGAGGAACACTCCTGCAATCTTGGTGCTTGGTAGGTACTAACAGGAGAATCACAAGTTCAAGACCAGCATGTAGCCGTAATGATCCTGTCTCCTCGTCATTCATGTCTATCCCACAACCCCATGAGTATTTTTCACTACCTGAAGAAAAAGTAATTTACTTTATTTAAGCTAACTTAATGCCCTTACTGGTTTACTTATATACCTTTATATAGCATATAAACTCCATAAAGCCAGACAGATTAGGCAATACTATTGGTTCTGGAATCTTCCGTGCCTGATGACTCAGCACATGGAGGCACTTACAGCACAAGTCTGAGGCCCCGAGTTCAACTCCTGGAACCTGTGTCTTTGTTTTTACTTAATGTTTTTACTTAAAACAATACAATGACAACGACAAAAAAGAACAGTGATAATGAGCCATGGTGGCCCACACCTGCAATCCCGGCATTCAAGGCAGGGACAGGGGCATCTCTGACTTTGAAGCCAACCTGCTGGTCTATAGAGCAAGTTTTAGGACAGCCTGGACTATACAGAGCAACTTTGTCTCAAAAACAAAAACACCCCCCCCCAAAAAAACCCCAAAACAGAAACAAAACAAACAAACAAAAAAGAACCCAACCAAACACCAATAAATAAATAAAGATAACAAATATCTATGGCGTCACACATCTGCAATCACAGCACTCTTACAATGAGATGAGGTGGGCAGGGATAGCCTGGGATAAGGACCACAACAGAAACAACAAGCGATAGCCAGCTCAGAAAGAGAAAGTGAGTTCATAAAGCTGTCCTCTGATTCCCGCTCGGACACGTAGTTTTGTAGCTCACGATATGCCCCGCACACAGCTAGTTACATCATTTACATAGGCATAGTATTAAAATTAGATTAAAACTGGCTTAAAGACAAATTAAGGGCTAAGTGAGTCAGATAAACTAGGATGGGTCTGGATCTGCGGAGTGCGTGACTGGCCTTGCCCAGGAAACCCAATCCCAGGCCCTCCTCCCCTGTAGACCACATTGCGTTCCCGATGTATACGGGAACGATAACACGGAAGGGCTGCAGGTTTTCTAAACCCAAATGAAAGGGGAAAGGCTGAGCTCTTGTGGAGGAAAGAGGAAACGTGTCTGGGCTCCGGGCTCCGGGACATCGCTGTTCTCATTGTTCGCCTGAGTCGCGGGGTCAAGAAAGCCTATTTCTGACATCATAAAACTGATTAAGATAAAAAGGGGGAAAAATTAAAAACTCGACACTGGCTATGACATGACTGTTCCATTGTCCAATCTGATGGAGGAAATGTATCTAGGATTACCCAGACAGTCAATTATTCATGAGCTAAACGTCCAGGCATCAATTACCTGGCTTGAAGCTCTTATTCATTAAGGGGATTGAACAGTCCAACTTAACAAAGCTGCAGGAAGTTGCTAAGTAACAGAAGTTACCTGACCAGCCTCAACACTGAGGCCTCCACAATGTGAGTCTTTTCATGGCAACAGAGGGCTTGGGGATCACCAGCACGGGGCGATCAAATGGTAAACAGCACGGGCTAATTTCAGCCCTAGCAAAGAAAAGGAAGCGGGTGTGAGTGGGTTGGGTTTGTGGAGAACAGACCCACCTTTGCAGTTTTTACAGTAACGTCAGGGATCGAGTGTGGAACCTTACAGATGCTAGGAACGTGCTTCACCCACCGACCTACATCCCTAGTCCCAACCAAGCCACTTCTCAAAAAACATGACTAATCACAAGATACTAATTTTTTTAAAGATTTATTTATTTATTATATATAAGTACACTGTAGCTGTCTTCAGATACACCAGAAGAGGGCATCGGATCTCTTTATAGATGGTTGTGAGCCACCATGCGGTTGCTGGGAATTGAACTCATGACCTCTAGAAGAGCAGTCGGGTGCTCTTAACCGCTGAGCCATCTCTCCAGCCCGATACTAATATTTTTAATAAATGCCAAGGACGCTTAGGCAGTGTATTTGAACAAAAGCCGAGCACAAGTATTATGCTTTCCCTGGGAAATACAGATTCGTGGATTTTCTTTTTGGGTATCTATCCGAGACTGAATCTTAAAAAATTACTCTAAAGGAAATTTGTAAATAGGATCCAGGAATTTATCTAGAAAACAAAGTATGTTATGTCCCAGCCTAGTTTTCTCCTCAAAAATAAATAAATAAATAAATAAATAAATAAACAAATAAACAAATAAATAAAAAACAAAACAAAAAACCAACCAAACAAAAAAAATCTTGCTCTGCTGTATCTAAACTGTGTTAGTCTGTATGTATAGTCCTATTGATACCATCTTTAATGTTCTCCTGTATTTGTGTTGTGTATTTGATTTGATTTTGTATTGTGTTGCGTTGCGGTGCGTTGTGTTGTGTTGTTTTGAGACAGGATCTCACTCTGTAGCCTTGACTGGCCTAGAGCTATGTCAACCAGGCTGGCTCACGCTCCCGGAGATCACCTGCCTCAGCCTCCCAAGTGTTTGGATTACAGACCTGGTACACCAACTCTGCCGTCCGTGCTCCTTTTAACATCATGGGAAAAAGAACTGTGTGTGAAGTCCTGAGAAAGGGAGTTCGTGTTTTGAGCATTGGTGAACATAGCAGGTAACACAATATTTTGCCCAAAATTCAGGATGCTCACCACCGAGTTGGCAAACAGACGGAGTGGAGTTGGAAGAAGTGGCTTTCAAAATGGGAATCATCTTGTCGAAATGTAGAAGACTCTCCAGACAGTGAAATCAGAACACTGACCCAGTCTGGAGCCCTCTAAGCCATGTGCGCATGTGCGGCCTCATGACCTCAGTTGGCCCTGGCCCTGGGTCTCGAGGAGCACAGGCTTTCAAAGGAGACAGACCTAGGTTTAAGCCCTAGCTCCACCCTTCCTTGCTATCTGGTCTCCAGGCGTCTTCCAGCTCCCATTTGTCATAGAGTGTTATAAAGTCCCAGTGAGACCATGGCCACTCATGCCACATGCTGTGTGTCAGTGACAAGCACATCAAACCAGTAGCTGAGCATCTGTAATGGCAATCTGTAGTGGAGGCATGCAAACTCTGGTGTGAGGCGAACTCCCTTCCCTCCACACCTCCATATCACAGTCTCAGTGGTCAGAGGGATTCCTTTCTTCCCATATCTATTGGCACCCAGGAATGCCTGATTTGGGGTGATGTGGCAATTTCATGTGAGGTGAGGCTGTTGCAAGTTTGATTCCTTGGGTCTGTTCTGAGGCCGACACAATTTGACTCATCTGTTTATTTACTCACGAAACAATTTTGGTAAGCACTTAAATCCTGGGCACACACTAGGGGCTATGCAGCATGTCAGGCACTGAGAATCAAATAAATTACATCCAGTTCCTGTCTTCAGGGTGAGAAAGTGGGCACGGGATGTACATTGTTAGAAATACTGCCACCATCCCTTCATGGAACTGACTTATTTGTATTATTCAGTTACCCATCTCAAACAGCCCTTTAGATCTTCCTCAATGACCTTCCTAAAGAACCCTGACCATTGACTGTCACGTAACCCACATTGCCTTCCTAGATCTTCTTGTCCTGTTTGCACATGATGTGACCATATCTTGCTCATCTCTGTAAACCTGGAATAAAGAACAAGGCCCAGTTTGCTGAAGCAGCACACTAAAGCTCCTTCAATAAATTATTGAATAAAATACCAGAGGTACTACATACTCCATATCTCACCTGACTTGGTTAGAGATGGCGGTGCATTCTTGGAGGAGATGACACTTCAAACAATCCTCAAGGGATGAGAGGGAGCTTGAGAGGCAACCAAGATGGGGATATTGCACACGGAGGGGACAGAGTGCACACGTGTGGGAGGAAGTACAAAGGTGGCAGAACCAGTGAGCAGGAGACAGCAAGAGTGGGAACTAGGAGAGGAACAGAAACAGGACTCACATCACAAATACCTTGTTTAATCCCACACTGCAGGCAAGAAAGTATACTCCATTACTAGCTTGCCACTAGCCAAGCTAAGAGTAAGATGTACACAGCCCTAGTCTCTGCCCTCAGGGAGCTTCTATTCTTTTTAACAGAGAGGGAAGACATGACACAAGCACATAATTATGTAGTATTTAACCATTAAACAGAAGTAACCAAAGGCATTAGGATTAAGCGTCACAGAACAAGATGTGATGAGAAGCCAGGGCAGGAAGACCTAACTAAATCCACTGTTACAGAGCACAGCATACATCGTGCTCACAAACCTGAGGCTGGATAAACCCATTCCCTAGTGTTGAAAGTTAACTTAAACCAAAAATACCAGCCCCCATCCCCTCCACCACCAAATCCTCACATATAGGTCAATGAGTTTATTGAGCCATTCTGAGAAAAATATATTTAGCTTAATACTTTTTATATAACATTTAAAAACCTACCAAATGCTATTGTTGCATGTGTCCAACATAAGGACAAGCAGAGGAACGATGTCTAGAAACAACAGCTCCCTTGGTTGAAGAGATTGAAGAAAAGTTTTTCACCAGAGGAGAACCTATTTTGGTTCTTTTGTTTTGGGTTTGTGTGTGTGTGTGTGTGTGTGTGTGTGTGTGTGTGTGTGTGTGTGTGCTCATGTACACACATGTTTTCATTTTTCAAGACATGGTTTCTTTGTGTAGCCCATGCTGTCCTTCAATTCACTATGTAGACCAAACTCATAGAAATCCATCCGCTTCTACCTCCTGAGTGCTGGGATTAAAGGCATGCCTGACACTTTTATTTCTAACTTGGGTATAGATAAGTGGGATTTAGTCTTGGGGTATTTTGTTTTGTTTTGTTTTGTTTTGTTTTTCGGTTTGGTTTGGTTTGGTTGGTTGGTTTTGGTCTTTTTGAGACAGGGTCTCTATGTGTAGCACTGGCTGTCCTGGAACTCGTACTATAGATAAGGCTAGCCTCGAACTCACAGAGATCCACCTACCTCTGCCTCCCAAGTGCTGGATTAAAGGCGTGCACCACCGCCGCCCATCTTAGTCTTTGTATTTTTAAATATTGAAAGTATTTTGGGGCTGGAGAAATGGCTCAGTGGTTAAGAGCACCGACTGCTCTTCCAGAGGTCCTGAATTCAATTCCCAGCAACCACATGGTGACTCACAACCATCTAATGGGATCTAGTGCCCTCTTCTGGTGTGTCTGAAGACAGGAACACTGTACTTATATATAATAAATAAATAAATCTTAAAAAAAAAAGAAAGTATTTTGCTTTCCAAAAATCTTTAGTGCCAAGCATGGTGGTGCACAGTTTAATCTCAGCACTCAGGTGGCAGAAGCAGGTGAGTTCGAGGACAGTCTGGTCTACATGGTGAGTGCTAGGACAGCAAGGTATATAGAGAGACCCTGTCTCAAACAACAATGAAATCTATAATGACTATTTTTATTAATTATTATTACCATAAAAGACAAGCTAAACTCTTCTCAAGGGGGTACAGGAAATGGGACTGTACAAGTCTACCTCATGGAAGATTTTTAAAAAAAAAAACCAAGGGCTTAAAAGATTAGGGATTAAAAGCATTCCTTAGTCCTGTAGACTCTTTTTATATTTACTTAGAAAAAAAGGCAACTCAAAGGATGATCTAGGCAAGGCAGAGGAGACTGGACCCTCACATTCGATGTCAAAGTCAAGGTGCTAGTAAGAGAGCCCTCTAATAGACAGTGAAGCTCAGGGAGGCTGATCTTTGCCCCTCATAAGTGACTTGTTAATCTCCCTCCAGGGGAACTCTGGATTTACCTGTATATCCAAGCTCACAACCAAAGCTAAAGCCATACCCTGTTTCAGAGGAGAATCAATGGACTCCATTGCTTCAAACTGCTTTCTCTTGAGTCCGTGGTAGGTCTCTGTGGAGGTCCTTAAAATAGCCAGTGAGGAGTGACCGGACTGGCAGGCAGATACTGATCACTCAGCAGAGTGCGATCGACTGTCGTCAGCCTGGAGAAATAGAGAGACCATGTAACTCCCTCCCCAGCAGAGCACATTTCCCTAAATCCTTATCACAGACCCAGAACTTAAAGCCCTAACTGATTTGCTACCTCAGCATCATGATGTCTAATAATATTCTCTGATAAATGGAGATAAATGGCATTTGGAAGGCAGACAATGAGCTCTAGATTGACAGCTCAGTCCTAGGAGACAGAAAGGCGTCAAGCTATCAGCTGAAGGGGAGGCTTTTTCTATGGATCAATTCAACTGCTAACTCCATCCATCCATCTGTCCATCTACCTACCCACCTATCCATCAATCAAGACATGGCTCAGTATCTGTCTGTGTCAGGGTCCACCCTAGGTTGTAGGAGATGAAAATGACCAGGATTTTCCCCTAGAGAAGCATACAATTAATGTTGGCCATGTAGCCAACTTGAAATGGCACCTGACATAATATTTCTAAGGAAAAGAGTCTTCCTCTAGTTTTAGGACGTCAAGTTAACTGACTGGCAAGTCGCATGGAAGGCTAGACAGCATTGTCTCAGAATGGCCAGTAAGTTCTGTAACTCCCGTGTAACTTGTGTCCAAGTGGTAAAGACCATCTGGAGCACTGTAAAAGGACATGACCCTGAACATGGATTTAAGTAGTACCAAAAAAAGAATGCCATTGATTACTGATTACTAGGATGCTGTAAGAATCAGTGAGCAGTTTCATGCATTTGCGTTCTCTGGGGTGGTTAAAAATCTTGTAGTCTAGAAACATATGGTCACAGTGACTGTGCTTCTCTTAAAAGTAATCATGGGGGCTGATGAGATTGCTCGGCAGGCAAAAGCCACCACGCCTGATGACCTGATGTTTTGGAACTTGTTGTTGTAAAATATAAAAAATAAAAAAAGTATGGTTGCCTTTTATCCCCCACTGGGTCCAGCACTTCAGTGTCCCAAGATATCTGCTGGATATCGTAATTCTCAGTCAGCAAAGCGTCTCACCTGATCTGCTCCACACACTGCCGACGGCCTCTCTCTGAGCCTGGCAGCAATCTCTCTACCTCTCTAGTTCCCAAGTCAGGTTTCCATGCCACAAACACATCCCAACTCTGTGGTGACCCAGACCAGCCGCCACACACTTTCTTACACTTAAATCGCTATATGAAAGAACACACAACACAATATTTTGGCTCAATTGATAAGATATAATTGCCCACCTAAACATACAAAGCCCAATACACATCCATCCCTTAAGAACATTTGTAATAACCTGTAAAGGTGCAGCGTGGAATCTTAACGTCACCCGCCATATTGTCCTGCCACAGCTTCTCTCTCTGTCCCTCCTGTATCTTCTTCCTTTTCGTTCTAGTCTCCTCCTCTTCCTTCCCATCCTTCCTTCTTGTCCAATGACAGGCTTCCTTCTATCTTGTACCTGCCTCACCTGTGACATCATCCCACAAGAACTCACATGGTAGAAGGTAAAAACTGATTTCTGAGAGCTGACCTCTGACCTCCACATGGGATGTGGTACTAGTACATCTTACCCTTCTAAATAAATGCTTTAACAATATATTTTTAAAAGATTTATATATTTTATGTCTATGAGTACACTGTAGCTGTCTTTAGACACAACACAAGAAGGCATCCAGACCCCATTACAGATGGTTGTGAGCCACCATGTGGTTGCTGGGAATTGAACTCAGGACCTCTGGAAGAGCAGTCAGTGCTCTTAACCGCTGAGCCATCTCTCCAGCCCCAATATTTTTTTAAAGTAACTGCTGTCAGGCAAGTTAGCCACTCTCTCTCTCCCTTGCCTCTTTCTTCACTAGAGAACAACAATGATATGTGTTCTGAACTGCTCTCTCCCCAGCCTGGCCAGGATTCAGTGTGGCAACAATAGGAAACAGTATTTGCAAGATGGAAATCAAACTGCTTAAAAGAGAATTTTTCCCCAGCAAAATATTTTTATTAATTATTTGGGAATTTCATACAATGCAGCTCAATCATACTTGTTTCCCCTTTCTCCCAGGTCCACCTCTCACCTTTGTGCTCCCCCACACCCCACAAACAATACCAAGTTCAATCTATGGGCATGGACAAACTCCCACTTAGTCCTTTCCCCACCCCACTGCCACCCTCATTGGAAGCCATCCCCTGTGAAGAGCTGCACTCCAGCATCTTTAGCACAACTTTTCAGGTCTCTCTTCAATAGCTTTCTTTCTCAGTTCTTCTTCCTTCCTTCCTTCCTTCCTTCCTTCCTTCCTTCCTTCTTTCTTTTCTTTTAAAAAGAATTTTATCATTATATTGTAGGTCAGTATTGGGCTGTCTAATCTGAAGAAGGTGAGGGGATCAGTCAGGTTTTTTGCCTTTATTGAGACTTTTTTCCGTGTTTTGTCCATATCCGTGAGGGTGCTTACATAAGATAGGCCTTAAAAATTGTTTTATTTGCTTTTATTCATTTTGTGTGTGGGGGAGAAAGTGGGCATCGAGGTCAGAGGTGTGGGCCCCAGATGTGATTGATCTCAAATCATCAGAACTGATGGTAAGTGCCTACTGAGTCACTTTGCTGACCTAATGTAGGCTTTAGAAAAAAATGCCAGTGGACATTCAGAATAGCTGCTATCGTAAGTTCCTCAAAGTAAGAGGAACAGAATTCTCCTAAGAATCCAGTTCCATATACAATGAGGTTGGGCGTGATGGAACATGCCAGTAACCACAGTTCTCGAGAGACTGACATGAAAATTGCTGAGAGTTCAGGACCAGCCTGGGGTACATAGTGAAACTATAAAATTCAAGACCAGCCTGGGCTATACAGTAAATACCAGGCCAGTCAGAACTACATAGAAAAAAAAAGTATAAAAGCAAAACCATGAAACAAAACAAATAAGCAAAGACCTAAGGGAGTCTTGGAGTGGATGAATCTTGTCTCGTCTTTGGCATCAGGACCCCTTTTGTCCCTTACTCGGTGACATTTCTCCCATGGCTATGCTTGTCTGTGATGCTAATGAAGGAACTGTAGATGTCACCAATAGGACTGTGTCCTTCTCTCACACAGTCCTGTGGGGGTAGCAACTACTGCTGCCTTCATAGAATGAATTGAACCACATCTTAAGAGGCCACGGTTGCGGTGCTGGTGAGGACTGTCCAAGAGCTAGGCCTGTTGAGGTCTCCACAAGCTCCCCAGTGAGGTGAACCATCCGCCTGAGAAAGATTGCTTCACACCCCTTCTGGAAAGGAATTGACAGCTTCCTGTATCTCTGTGGTTGGAATTCGATGACTAATTCCTCGATTCCAACAGGAAGGGCCAATGCATTAGTAGACCCTGGGAAGATTGAGCAAAATTTACCTTGAAATGTTATATGCCTGTTATTCATGGTTTAAACAAAACAAAACAAAACAAAACAAAAAAACCAAAACAAAACAAAAAAATAACAAACAAGGGGCTGGAGAGATGGCTCACCAGTTAAGAGTACTGACTGCTCTTCCAGAGGTTCTGAGTTCAATTCCCAGCAACCACATGGGATACGATGTCCTCTTCTGGTATGTCTGAAAGCTACAGTGTACTCAGATAAAAATAAATAAATCTTTTTTTTAAAAAAAACTAATCTGATTAGAATTCTAATTAGAATTACTAAATTCTAACAAAGCAGGGAAAATAAAAATTTTTCCCATTTCACTCTCATCACCTATTTCTCTTCCCAGAACTCGTAAAATTTCCATTTTCTAATATCGCATTTTACAGAGCCCTCGTCCATAATGCAGACCACATCCTTTAAGCATTTATATCCTAGCAGGTAAATAACATTAATTTAAAGAAGTTCCCATCATATGCTTCTTAAGAACCAGCTGAAGTCTATAAATAGAGCCAATGCTTGGCTTGTCTAGACCACCGAAAGGAACTGATCTGCCACAGAGCACTGGGGCAGGGGCAGAAGGGATTGTTGAATCGACATCACATCCATGGTTTCAAAGTATCCTATTGTAACTTGACCTTCTGGGGGAAGTGCGAGGACTCTGGTAGCCTAGACTGGTTTTGAATTTGCTGAGTAGCTGAAAGTGACCTTGAACTCCTGATGCCCTGCTCTGCTTCCTGGGTGGAAGTGTTCGCCTGCACACCTGGTTTGGCAACTTCCTATCTTCAACTGTGCACCTTGCCCACCAAGTGATCACGGAGGCTTACCGAAGGACAGTAGAGCCTGGCAGAGCACAGGTGTCCACTGTCCAATCCAGACCAAGCTAAGTGGGGAAGTTAGAGACTGGTTTGCCTGCATTCACAGGAAAACAACTAGTGGCAAATCATAAGGTTGCTTAGGAGGGGAAATGGATGGATATCTGCAAAGTGTTGGTGACAGAGGCAACCATGGGCATGCCACCTCTGTCCACAGGGCCCCTCCTTACTCTTTTAGTAGCCTCCCGCATTCCACTGTAAAACTATGTCTCTTTGTTTAGGTTTATTTTATTTTATTTCTGTGCATGTAATCTGTATGGGTGCCTGGAGAGGAAAAAAAAAAAAAGGTGTGTGGGGGGGGTGACTAGGGTAGGTTACTCTAGGACAAGTGTCAGTCAATGACATCAAACATAAGAATAAGGAAAAATGGATATTGCTTCTAGACATAGCAAGCTGTCCAGACCAGAAATCATCCTCTAGATACCCAAGGGCAGTAAAGCACCGTGTGTCAGAGCCTGCTGGGTTACAGCACCTACCCTGCCCCTTTCTTGCTGCCTTGTTTGAGAGATTTCTTAGGGTACCAGAGAGAGGATGGCTGCTTGTACTTGTTCTCCCAAATTATGAGTGTGCAGTATGCCAGGGCTGGGAGAAAAGGAGAGGGAAGTCTGACTTTGCCAAATCCCACTTTGTGCTTTTAAATTAAACAGAATTATAAACACATTCAGAAATCTACAGAATGCAACACATCCTCTTTGCCCAGTACCAGGGAACCCCATTACGTGCAGACAACAGTAGCAGTTCTGGCCACTGAGACCCAAAAGGTCTTTCGTGTTGTTTTGTTTGTTTGCTTCTTTGTTATTTTATGTGCATGGGTGTTTTGCCTGTGCACCATGTGCTTGCAGTGCCTGGACAGGCCACAAGGGGGCAGAAGATCCCGTGGAGCTGGAGTTGAAGACAGTGGTTAGCATCCGTGTAGATAAAGCAAGCACACTGAGTGCTCTCCACTGCTGGGCCTCTTCTCCATCCCTCCTGTGCTATGTCAAAGCAAATATCCATTAGACCACTTCCGTAATTATATCAGAATGCATATCTCCAGAAATAAAAGCTCTTCAAGACAGTCACAAAACATACCATGTGCAAATGCTTGTCAATAATTTCAGAGTTATCTAACTTCTATTAATTTTTAACCAAAAGGGTGTTTATAAAACTTGAAAACAGAGCCAACAGTTTACCAGGGTGACAGTTTACTACATGATCGTGCCCATCATGCTTGGGACTTTGATAACAGTTTATAAAAATTCTCAGAACAGAGAAAGGATCTAAACCTTATTGAACAGGCAAGGAAAGCACTGCAGAGGAGGAATGTGAGGGCTGATATCTGAAGGTTGTGTAAGGAAGATAGTTGAGGTAAACAGAACTTCCATGACTTGACAGAGCAGCCATGGGGGGGGCGGGGTTCAGAACAACAGAGATTAAGACACCAGGGAAGACTAGGATTCTGTGTGTACACTATTTTCACAGTGCAGGCATCAAAACCAAAGTGTTGAGTGGCTTTTAAAAACTTAACATTACATCATAGATATCTTCGGGTCACATGCTCTAGCAAACAGTTTTAGTGGACCTGTGTGTCACCATTATGTCGTGCAGTGTATCTCATGCAGGCCACCTCCTGTCTTCTCCCTGTGCTTGTCTTTGTCATAGTGAGACTACAGAAGAGAAAATGTTTGTCATTCAGCCCCTGAGCTCCTCAGAGTCATTTGGTTTTCATAAACTACTCAGTCATAACTTCTTGGCCAATGCATACGGACATTTTAAAAGCTTTCTTATTCTTTCTTATGAATTGAAAAATCATTATTGAAAAGCTATTGATGGACCCAATATAGAGGTGGCCATCTGTAATCACAGCAGTTGGGAGGCAGGGCAAGAGGACTGATGAAAATGGGAGGCCAGCCTGGCTACATAGAGAATCCCAGACTGCACAGTGAATGAGATTTCATCTCAGGAAACAGAGGAGAGGTGAGAGGAGCGGAGATCCTAGACTCTCAGTGTGTGTGTGTGTGTGTGTGTGTGTGTGTGTGTGTGTGTGCACGTGCGCGCGTGTGTATGTGTGTGTGTGCGTGTGTTCATATATTATTTTATGTGCAGTGGTATGAGGGTGTCAGATCCCTTGAAACTAAAGTTACAGACAGTTGTGAGTGACCATGTGGTTGCTGGGAATGGAACCCAGGTTCTTTGGAAGAGCAGACAGTGCTCTTAACTGAGCCATCTCTCCAGCCCCAGGAGAGTATTTTCAAGAGTAGGGCATAAGAAAGTCATTTGATTTCACTATTTTCTGGTGGTTGGGAGAAGACAGTCTCCAAATGCACAGGGATAGTTCACTGAGACCAAATGGCAGAAGTCATTTATCAAGGAAGGTTCCAGGAAGTACTCAGCCGTGCGTCCACGGTATAGATCTCTCTCGCAGCAAACATTTAGGGGCCAAATAACTCAGCAGTCAGTGCTGAAGCCGATCAATGGGCTGAGCAAAAGAAGCTTCACCCACAATTGAGAGCTGGGGAGTCAGCTCTCCTGACTGAGCAACCAGGATTGTGAATGGCAAATCACCATTCAGGCCGCAGTCAGAGACAGTGCTTCCCTCCTAAGCCCAGCCCCAAGGCGGCGGAAAGGGAAGCCTTGTGGTTTTGTGGTTTCATCAGAGGACTGGTCCATTAGAACTTCCATTTCTCTTTTGGGCTCCACCACTGACTTCTCTGATGGCCTCGGTACTGTCTCCTTTCCTTAGCAGTAAGATGCAGACCAGCGTTAGCTCTTCCTTGTGAAGAATACTCCCAAGTATTTGGGGACCTTTGGAAAGCCTAGGTATTTATAAATGGAAGCTCGTTGCCCCCAAGCAGTTCGGACTTTTGAAAAACACTACTGGTGGGTTTGGAGAAGCAGTCCTTTGTGAACACAGTGGGTTTTGGGTCACTGCTTTGGTTAGGTCCCTTACTATCAAAATGCAAACAAACTGGGCTGGGGATTTAGCTCAGTGGTAGAGCGCTTACCTAGGAAGCACAAGGCCCTGGGTTCGGTCCCCAGCTCCGAAAAAAAAGAACCAAAAAAAAAAAAATGCAAACAAACAAACAAACAAACAAACAAAAAACTACACTTACCGAATCTGTAAAGAGAGAAATCAAAGGAAGTTTCCAAAGGAGAAAAGAGAGAAGCAGCACATGGCATTTGCCTTGTCCCCAGAATGAACAACTAAGCAGACACTAGATATTAAGATCTGAAGCCCAGTCAGGTGCGGTGGTTCATAACTGAAATTCTAGCATGTGGGAAGCCAGCTTGGAGTAAGTTCCAGGGTAGCCTGATCTACAGAGTGAGACTGCCCAAAACAAAACAAAATCCTGACGCTCACTGGATGAGAGTAAACAATACAGGAGAGATGTTTTTGAAACTGTAAGCATGTATATTTAATCCCCTATACACGGAAAAGAAGCAAGCGGTATACAAAATGTTGGCATAGTCTGTGGACTTTTTCTTCTCTCTTTCATCCGTTCTGGTTTTCTAAGTTGTCTTTTAGATTTATTTATATTATTTATGTGTATGGGTGTTTTGCCTGCATGTCCTTCTGTGCACCACATGCTCTCTTGGTCCGCATTGAGGTGGTGAGCCTCTGTGTGGGTGCTGGGACTTGAACTCAGATCTTTCTAAACAAGTGCACTTAACCACTGAGCCAACTTTCCAGCCTTCACTTCTTGTTTCTTTTTTCCTTTCCTTCTAGTCTATCTCTGTTTTCTGACTTTTCTACAATAAACATAAATTACTTGAGTGCTAAAAATTATTTTAAAGTAAGTGATGAATATTTCAGAAGACAATGATCTTCGCGAATCTAAATAGTCAACCGGGAAGCTATTATATCTCTATGGACAGCATCCAAAATTGAGTAATATGAAATATTTGTTTTCACTGGAAAGACGTTGGTAAATCAAAAGGAGCTGACATTTCCTGACAAGCAGGAGATGTATTTGGGGACTTGACAGGGACTGGTTATTGACTTTGAAAGTTAGAAGCTTTGTCTGTAACTGTGTCAAAGGTCAGAGTCTCTCTTTTGAAAGATGGTGCAAATCCAAGTTCCAATCAAAGAGCTGATTACAAAAAGGGGTGGTGTCTGTACACCTTCATTCCTTCCTTCCTTTCTTTCTTTCTTTCTTTCTTTCTTTCTTTCTCTCTTTCTTTTGTTTTTTGTTTTGTGAAATAGGGTTTCTCTGTATAATCCTGGCTGTCCTTGAACTCTCTCTGTAGACCAGGCTGACCTCAATGTCAAGGAGATCCACCGCCTCCACCTTCTGAAATCTGGGATTAAATGTGTGCACACTATCACCGACTGTTTGTTTCTTTATTTTTCAAACCATCTAACAACTGAACGTTTAGTACCAGGGAATCCTATAGAAGCCAGGAGACTCAGGCCACAACACACGTGCCTGGACATGTGTAAGGACAAGCCTGTTGTAACCAATGAGCATGTACCTGATGGATTTCTTTAGATGGGACCTCACTTGTGTTGGCCACAACCTCTCAGTCCTCCTGACTGCCTCTGCTGACTGAGAGCTGGGGTTACCCATGTTGCCATCACCCCTGGTTTGTCTCTTAGAGCTTTCTTGTGCAGTCAAATGCAGTTCTAAGAGAACAGAATGAACGCTTGGTTTTCTGGTGATCATCATCCAATTCCTCTTCTACTGACTCATGTCCCAACTGTGCTTCGGAGAAGCAGCTCTCTGTGAGTACAGATGATGTTGGTGGGTGTGGTCGTTTCAATAAGAAATGTTCCTCATAGACTTAGGTATTTGAACACATGGCTCCTTCCTGTAGATCATTGGTTCTCAACCTTCCTAATGCTACAACCCTTTAATACAGTTTCTCCTGCATTGGTGACCCCCCAACCATAAAGTCATTGTTGTTGCTACTTCATAACTTTTTGCTAAAATTTTGCTACTGTTGTGAATCGTAATAAATAATCTGTGTTTTCTGATGATCTCAGGTGACCCTTGTGAAAGGTCACTCACTGCCCCGAAGTTGAGAACCATTGCTGTAGGCTCTGTTTGGGAAGCTGATGGAAGGAGGTGAGGCCTTGTTGGAAGAAGTTGATCCCTGCGGGTAAGCTTTGAGGACTTGTAGTCTTACCTCACTTCCTGTTCTTTCTCTTACTCTCACTCTGCTTCCTGTGTGTGAATAAAAATGTTATCACCTTGCTTGCTTCCTGATCCTACTCCCTGTTGCCATGCCCTCCCCATCCCCCAGGAACCATAAGCTAACATAAATTTCTTTTTCCTTAAGTTACTTTTAGCCACAGTATTTTATCACAGCAACAGAGAAGGAACTAATACAGCGGGATCCTCACACAGAAGTCTTGTTTCTCTCGGGGATAGATTGATAAAGGCCGACCTGTGTTCTCTACCTGGCATCAAATCCTGAAGAGCCTACCAGAGCTGAGGACTTCATTCTCCACAAATGAAGGCAGTGACACACTTTGTTTCTAGGTCCTCTGATCTCCCTGCTGCCATTGCATGAGCTTCTCAGCCTGTCTACTCTGTGAGCGACTCCTCCTTGCCCCTAAGTTCTTGCTGTTAGGTTTGGTCTCTGTCGCTCACAACCAACGCAGCAAAGGTCCCAACACCAAATGAACCACTCCATATTGTGAGAAGAAAATAAATGCAAATCAACAAATATATTGTGTGCTGTTCAGTGAAGGGAGCACTAACCTCCTCCTGAAAAGAGAAAGGCCGTCTGAAGCATCCAATCAAATAATTGATTCTTTCAGCATCAAGAGGTTGAGGCAGGAAGATCTGGAGTTCAAGGTCACTGTCATCTGCAGAGAGAGTTCTAGGCCAATCTGTACTACAGAAGCTTCTATCTCAAAGCAAAACCAACCTCAAACAAACACACAAACAAACGCTGACCACCTAGAAGACACGACATGTCTGGATGATCCTGCTCACACAGAACTGCTTTTTCTCAAGGGCAGACGTCCCCATGGGTCAGTCACCTGAGGCTGCAGATGAATGGATGAGTGTTATAAAAAGGCCCTGCTCTGAGAAAGTAGGGGACAGTTATAAGAGAAAGTTCAAAGAGATGTATGCTGCAGCAAGGTAAGTTAAGAAGGGAAGGTGTTAGGGCAGAGGCCCTAGTTTCAGGCTAAGGCTCCAATATTAGACTGTCTTATCACTTAGAATATAATCTTTGTGACAGAGAGGGACAGAACAGTAATCCCCAAGGCCTTGCTGGCAATAGAACATGGTTTAAAGTTTAAACCTGGGAATAACATGGCTAGTAGATATAGCATTTATTCACAGCATGCCACGCAGGGTCATGTTACAGAGGACAGGATCTAGCATAGATTCTGGTGTCAGGGCTCCTGAGTTCAATCTTGGCTAAGAGTGTACCTCTCTCATAGGCCTACCTTATATAAATTCACTAACACAAAGCACTCGAGAGAAATACTGGGCTATCACTGAAATACAACATCCTTCTCCTCCATGGTATCTGCAGGGAGAAAAAAATATTAACACATCAATTTCTCTCTCTGCCTGATCTGTTTTTAATCTTCTATTTTGTTTTTCAACTGTTTAAATAAAGGTTGTTTATTTATTTATTTAATGTATAGGAGTACACTGTAACTGCCTTTAGACACACCAGAAGAGGACATACAGATGGTTGTGAACCACCATGTGGTTGCGGGGAATTGAACTCAGGACCTCTGGAAGAGCAGTCAGTGCTCTTAGCCTCTGAGCCATCTCTCCAGTCCCAACTTTTTTTTTTTAACTAGAGTTTCACTATGTAGACTTGACTGTCTGGAGCTCAGAGATCCACCTACCTCCCACCTTCAAAGTATTGAGATTAAGTGTATGCTACCATGCCTAGTCCCAGTTTTTAATCTTAGCATAATGCACAATCTTATTTTTTTTAAAGATTCATTCTTGCTTTTATTTTTATATTTATTGCCTTTGTGTGTATGTGCCTCGTGTGTGTGAGTACCTGCAGAAGCCAGAGGAGGGTGATGGATCTCTTGGAGCTGGAGTTACAAGCCATTGCTAATTGCCTGCTGTGGGCCCTAAGAATCAAACTTGAGTTCTCCAGAGGAGTAGCAAGTGTTCTTAACCACTAAGCCATCTCTCCAGCCCTAGAACATGATCTTATATCAACCTTTATGGCAAAAGTTCATCTACTCTCAGGAAAAATTCTTTATTACAATGACCTCTTAGGACAAAGTGTAACGACAAAACAGAGTCCCCATTCCATCATGCAAGCATTGATAATTGGTTTTCTTTCTTTTTTTTTAAGATTTATTTATTTATTATATAGAAGTACACTGTCGCTGTCTTCAGACACACCAGAAGAGGGCACCAGATCTCATTACAGATGGTTGTGAGCCACCATGTGGTTGCTGGGACTTGAACTCAGGACCTCTGGAAGAGCAGCCAGTGCTCTTAGCTGCTGAACCGTCTCTCCAGCCCCTGATTTTCTTTCTTTAAGTGAGTGAGAGAGGCCATTTCTCATTAAACCCTGGCTCACACGGTGGTTGCTATCTAACACTGCCCTCCCACGATCCCTGCTTGCCCACTCCTGCTCACGCCTCCTTCTCCCCTCCCTGTTCTTCTTGTTCCTATCCCCGTAGCATTGCCCCAGCTCCTGTGATGCCCCTCCCAGGACTACCTTCAAGAGAGGGAAACGCACTTGCTGTTGATGTCATCTCATGGACATTTATGCTGTTGCTGGTGCTTTTACGCTACATCCAGCCTTCAGAATCCAGGCTGAATGTGTCATGTCATCAGGTGTAGGAGACATCACTGAATCAGAGAGAGTGAAGCCTGCAGAGAGCGCCCCTGGACTAACAGGAGATGAATATATTCCAAGGAAGAATTTTGCTTTCAGTGTATTTAATGTCGCTTGCCTGGAGTTCTGTCTCTGGAGGGGCTAACATCTGTGTAAAGACAACCATGAGGGGAACTCTTAGCCTGGGCCCTGCTGAGAACAAAGCCAGGACACTGAGAACGAAAGGGGCCCTAGTCCTTTGAAGCATTCTTGAACTCTCCTGGACATCTTTGACACTTTACTACCTATGCCTATGTCCCTTAGACAGTCACATGTGGCATCCTCCTGAAAGTTGATGAATTTGATATGAATGGCCTTATATTGTTCCCGTCCTAGCACCACTTACCTGTTTTGAATACTCTGTTTTTGAGGTTTATCCAAACAGGACTCTACCTGACTCTTTCTAATGGCTATATAGAACTTCATTGTGTGTGGTATTGTGTTTCTTAACTTGAATGGCGAGTATTCTGGTGACTGTCATATTCTTTTCTAAATGCTCCAGGAAGTATAAATATCTTACAGTTTTCAAAACCAAGGCAGTCACTGTGTTTCTCTGGATGACATGATGCTTCTTGCAACCACACTCGCTGTCCTGGGAGACAGTGGAGTGAAGCATTCTACATTTGCACCTTCCTGGTCTCCTGGCTCTGAAGCTTAGCAGGCAATAGTTTTATAATAATAGCTAGTTGTATTTATTGAACATTATACTATGCCAGGCACTGTGCCCAATGCCTGAGAGGGCTCATTTAATCCCAATAACAGCCCTCCAGTAGGAGAGTGCCATTATTATCCTGCACTCATACTTAGCAAACAGCCTCAAAATTGGAAGAGGCATCCCAAGACCAGATGATAAAGAAGCAGGATTGGCAAGCATGTCTCCAGGATGTGTGTCCTTGACACCTGCCGTTGCCTCATCCTAGGGAGCAGGAATGATGCCTCCAGCTTGCTGTGGGTACCCAGTTTGCCTCTCTCAGCCAACAACAGTAGGATCACTAGCTAGGGTCATAGTCTCCAGTATAGTTCGAGTGAAGAAAACAGTTTAAGATGATTTTGTCTGAAATAATTCAGATGATCAGGCATATCCTGTATCCACCCTCACCTCACTGGAGGAAGTATTCACAAATTGTGTGTCCCTTTAGCTAAGGCTGACCAGGGTTCACGACCTATGTCAGAGTTTGGCCCAAGTGGTTTGGAACAGGACGTGGAGGTCTTCAAGACTTTCTCTCTCCAGATGCGATTACACTGAAAATCCTTGCCACCCTCTCCTTTTCCCTCGCACCTCCTTTCTTCCTCTTTGTCTTGTTAAAAAGATTCATTTTAATTTTATGTGCATGGCTGCCAGCACATGTGTGCACCATGACTGAGCAGTGCCCGCAGAAGCCGGGAGCCAACATAAGATCCCTGAAGCAAGTTGTGGGGGGCTTGTTACCAGGGTTAAGAATTGAACCCCAGGCCTCTGGATGAGCAGCCAGTGCTCTTAATTGCTGAGCCACCTCTCCAGACTTCTTTCTGTCTTTAAATACTGAGAAGCATTTGTGTGAGTCAATGTAAGGATTAAAATACAACAATGTCCTAATTACATTTTAATGTTTTATTTTACAATATTTTGGGAGTCGCCTGAACTTGTAAAAAGCCTTGTGTGAACTCGAGTGTGTGTTTGTGTGTGAGTGTGTCTCCAAGTGTCTGTGTCTGTATATGTTTCTGTGTGTGTGTGTGTGTGTTATGTGTGTCTGTGTATGTTTCTCTCTCTCTCTCTCTCTCTCTCTTTCTCTCTCTGTGTGTATATGTTTCTCTCTCTCTCTGTGCGTGTGTGTGTCTGTCTGTCTGTGTATGTCTCTTTCTGTGTGTCTGTGTCTGTTTCTCTGTGTGTGTGTTATGTGTGTCTGTGTATGTTTCTCTCTCTTTCTCTCTCTTTCTCTCTGTGTATGTATATGTTTCTCTCTGTGTGTGCGTGTGCGTGTCTGTCTGTCTGTGTATGTCTCTTTCTGTGTGTCTGTGTCTGTTTCTCTGTGTGTGTGTTATGTGTGTCTGTGTATGTTTCTCTCTCTTTCTCTCTCTCTTTCTCTCTCTGTGTATGTATATGTTTCTCTCTCTGTGCGTGTGTCTGTCTGTCTGTGTATGTCTCTTTCTGTGTGTCTGTGTCTGTTTCTCTGTGTGTGTGCTATGTGTGTCTGTGTATGTTTCTCTCTCTCTCTCTGTGTCTGTCTGTCTGTGTATGTCTCTTTCTGTGTGTCTGTGTCTGTTTCTCTGTGTGTGTTATGTGTGTCTGTTTCTCTCTCTCTTTCTCTCTCTCTCTCTCTGTGTCTGTCTGTCTGTCTGTGTATGTCTCTTTCTCTGTGTGTGTGTGTGTGTGTGTGTGTGTGTGCGTGCACGCGTACGCACCCCTCCTAGGTTCTTGAAGTCTTCCCTAGATACTAGGAATCCCTATAATACCATGTAGAATGTAACAGCCAAACAAAATGAAGACTCCTGGGTGCCCCAAAATACACTACCTGCAGAAGACCTAATAAATGTCACATAAAAGGTATGTTTTTATCGTCCTACTGTGTGTCCAAATTGAATTAACAATGACTGAAAACTGTTCTTCTAGAACCGAGTTCATGGGGGTCACCTTTATCCCCCCACTAAGCCCACACCAACGCCATACATTTATTAATCCTCTTCCGTGGCTATGCTGCCAAAATCTAAGCCTGGGGTGAGAACAGAAATGCAACTTTATACCGCTGAGGAGTGAGCCTAACCATCAGTCAGAGATGACTGCTTCCCAGCCGGGACTCTGATGTGCCATTTAATAATTCCTAGTCGCTCCTCTGACTTCAGGCCCTTGTGACAAAACCTGGGTGAATTATGAGACAATTTCATGCTGTTTTGCAGAGTGATTAAAACAAGTGGCCATGAATGATAGGGTATGTTATAAAGAGATGGAGCCTTTCAGTTATAAAAGATGTATCAATCGGGGGAAAGCAAATACAAATTAAAGTTTGATGAGCAATTGGGTATTAATTGTTACTAGTTCTGCTCTTTATGTCCCTTTGATATGGAGCTGATCATAAACATGGTAAGGATACTAATAATGTATGCTCACTTCAATACAGCTTTATGGCTTCATTTATTAAAGAGGCCAATATTGAGATCGAGTTGTGAGTGTTCTAGCGAATTCCAGTCTGCTGTACACTTCATCTAGCTCTCGGGTGCAGAGCTCAGCCACGGCCCAGCAGGGCAGGTTGCAGTCGCTTAGATGTGTAAGTTATCCCCTAGCTTCAGTCATATATCAATTCTAAATTATGGTGAAAACAAACTTAACAGAAAACTTATACTTTTATAAAACAGTTTCTCCGCAAGCTGCTGCTGTTAGGCAGTGATGTCAGAGGGACTGCAGCAGGACGACATTGAATTAGACAAGGAAAAGACACTGTAGAGGCAAAGGTTCTATAAATAACTAATAGATCTTATTTTAAATGTAACAAACTCATTTTATCTCAAATATAAAAGTGGGCTTTTTTCCCTAGTCACGAAAATACAAACATGCTATTGATACAGGTACAAGAAGGAAAAACATTTTTTTTTTCTTTAAAAGCCAGGCACTTGAGAGTCAGAGGCTGAATGATCAGAAATTTAAGGTCATCCTCAGCTACATAAAATCAAGGACACAAGCAAAACCATAAATAAATAATAAATAAAATTTACGTTAAAGAGAGAGTTTTCTGGAAATAAACTTTATAAAGTCATCTTTCTTTAAAAGTCCACTGGTGCAGTGAGGTGACTGAATGGAGAGTGGATAGCACTGCTTCCTTTCAGACCTGAGAACCCGACTTTGTTCTCTGAGACTCAGACAGTAGAAGGTGTCCGACTTCCCTGCACCTGCTGTGACACACACAACGGCACCTGAACTTGTGTGTGTGCGCAGGTGTACACATTCCTAAATAAATACAATGTGATAAAATTGTAAATCAATCTGTATAACTTTCAAATACTTCTATTTATCTGCATTCCCTGGTTCCCTGAGTCAATCTCTGTGCTCTTCATCAGAATGTGTTTTCTATAAAATGGACATAATCATATGTAGCTTAAGGATTATTATAAACTAAATGGAGCATCTTTCTTTTTTTTTTTTTTTTTTTTTTTTTTGGTTCTTTTTTTCGGAGCTGGGGACCGAACCCAGGGCCTTGCGCTTCCTAGGTAAGCACTCTACCACTGAGCTAAATCCCCAGCCCCATGGAGCATCTTTCTAAAAAGCATTCTTGGCAGCCATCATTTAACGTGTTCTAGACCGCTGTTTGGTGGTGACAGTAACAGTCTTGACAAGTGGGGTCTGTTCGGTTGTGTCATCCTGTAGGGGTTGAATGTGCTCCGACACTGAGGTACACCCAGCCTGTTCTAGAATCTGTTAAACTGACCTGCTATTGCTGGCCTGGTCTTTCTGACACTAATATTTCACAGTAATACTTGGCATTGTTAACTGGGAAGAAAACTCCAGAAGCCAGCATAATAGCATGCCCCACCCATAACCCCAGGTAGCCTCTCTCTGCTGCAAAGTTTCCATTACCCAGAATTTCAGCACAGGCTGCTGGGGCTCATTCTTAAGCTAAATCAAAGGACCAACTTCTGCAGAACAAACCCACTAGTTTTGGGGGTTGTTTTTCAACACCCCACAGTTTACTTTCAGTGGGCAAAGCATAGCCCAGCTTAGAAGTGAGGTTGAAGTTCTTGAAAGACCAAAAATACCATGTTGTTCCTACCAGGGGATGGGGTAGAAGGGTGAAGTCTGTCAGTTGAGAGCACCAGAAGCAAACAAACACCGATGTGCACTTCGTTTTCCTTTTCTTTCTTTCTTTCTCTCTCTCTTTCTTTCTTTCTTCCTTTCTTTCTTTCTTTCTTTCTTTCTTTCTTTCCTTTCTTCTTCTTTTTTTTTTAATATGGAACGCTTCAGGAATTTGTGTGTCATCCTTGCGCAGGGGCCATGCTAATCTCTGTGTCGTTCCAATTTTAGTTTATGTGCTGCCGAAGCGAGCACCTATGTGTACTTCTTATCCCTGGAGGACGCTTTTCACTGGGCTAGTGCCTCCGGAAGCACGCTGTTCACTGGGCTGTGTGCCTCGGGAAGAACCTGTGCTTTTATTAGCTGGAACAGCTCAGTTACATGAGACATCCTTAAACTAATGGAAGGACTCACAACTGGCAAGGACAGAGGCCTGCAGTAGGAGGACCACCTCAGAGGAGGTCCTTTGCAGGCAAGGAGGAGGGTGGGACTTAGTGAGTCAGGAGGACGTCCGGGGCTGGGAGTGAGTCTTGGGTTTGGGATCTGTTTGATTAATAGGAAGGCTCACAAGATGAGTGTGGTGACTGTGACCCCATCTCTCAGAAAACTGGGGCAGGAAGATCACTGGCCTATGTAGCAAAACCCTGTCTCAAAATTCAAATAAAAAAAAAAAAATAGCCAGGCAGTGGTGGCCCATGCCTTTAGTCCCAGCACTCAGTGGGCAGAGGGAGGAGGATCTCAGAGTTGGAGTACAGCCTGGTCTACAGAGTGTGGTCCAGGATAGTCTAGGCTATACAGAGAAAGCTTGTCTCAAAGAAAGAAAAAAGAAAAAAAGAAAATAAAAAATAAATTAAACTTAAAAAAAAAAGGGAAACATATTGCAAAGAGATGCCGTGTGATAAAAGGACCTTAGAAAACCAAAGTCATAAGGCCCTGGGTTCGGTCCCCAGCTCCGAAAAAAAGAACCAAAAAAAAAAAAAAAAAAAAAAGACCAAAAACAAAACAAAAAAAAAACAACCAAAGTCATGTGTTGCCAGGCAGTGACATGGGTTTGTTCTTCCCGTCACTAATGGACTCAGACACCACAAATTTTCCTCAAAAGTAAATGGCCTATTTTCAAAATAGGCGGAGTCCCCATCTTTATATCTCCCTTTAATTCAAGAAATATATCTAATTCTATTCTAACAAGAGTCAGCCTCAGAAGAAATTAATCAAGAGCAGGCATTAATTATTTACACTCTAAAACAGAAGGTCTGCTAATGTTTCCACTAATCACCCAAGCTAAGCAGATGTGTCTTCATAAAGAATACAATGTGGATAAAAGAGGCCCAAACAGGAAAAATGCACGCATGTGGCAATGACAGGAAACACAGCGAAGGTGTCGCTGTACCCAGGACACTGTTTAAACTATAAGGCACAATCAAATAGTTCTTATGTTTTTCACTATAATATTATTATATTAAGGCAATATTGATAAGATACTCCTACAATATCACTTAGGAGGCTGAAGTAGGAGGATTTCAGGTTCAAGGCTAACCTGAGCTATATATGGAAACACCACGTCAAAGGCTCATCAGCTAAAGGGGCTGAGCCTGAGGGCCTGAGTTTGATCCCTCAGACTCTTGAGTTATCCGCTTGTCTCTGATGCACTCAAACACACACAAAGTTGATTAAACAAACAAACAAATAGCCTGCTTCAATAATTTGTACATGTATAAATATCAAAACTAGGGGGAGAATTTATGAAGGCTAAAACTAACGGTAAGAGATGAAAACAATTAGATTCCTCTTTTTGACGGCATTTAGAAAGCATCCAGTTTGAGAACCATCAGAAAGCGGCCTTCTATTTTCCACAGGTGTTAAATGTACGGTGACGTTGAAGATTTTAAAATTATTTCATGCAAATCCAAAATGATCTAAACCTTCATTTTTGCCCTCCCAAATTTTGACTTTTTATTTATTTATTTATTTATTTATTTATTTATTTATTTTAGTTATAGAAATGACATGAGCCAGTTCATGTAATAGGCAGGAGTAGAGGCTGTCACTTTTTAGAACTCAGCTCTCTGGGTCTGTCCCCAACTCTGCTGCTTGCTAACTATGGGATGTCACCACTCCTCAATTTCATTGGCAATATGGGCTTATAGGAGTAGCTACCTCGAAGCATCACAAAATGAGTTCTTAGGGTATCCCAATTGGGGGGACTTGTTGTAGGGAGTGAGTAAAGTCCTCAGTGAATGTGTGTTGGTGGCCACATCAAAGACACCAGTGCTGCAACCCCATGAGAGTGGCAAAGCCTTCTCCAGGTAAAGATCACAGGCCTGTGTGCAGAAAACATCCACAGTAACTTTCCTCATGTTTATAGCCTGAAGATTGCTCTCCTTCCTACAAGACTGCCCTCCCAACGTAGCCAAACGTGATCCTCCATCAGCTGTCTATAATAGTCCCGCCTCCTTGTTTACCTGTATGTAATAGCCCCACCTTCTTATTCTACTGTATGTAATAAACACGCTGAACTTTCAGAGTGCTGCACCTTCTCTGTAAGACAGCCCAGGCCACTCGATGCCAGCTTTTCTGTATGAGTGTCTCTGTGTTAGCCATTTCTTTATTACCTCATTACTCTTGAGTCTGAGTTCTGGGACCCAAGCAGTGCAGAGTCAGTGTACTACGAAGCCAGTACTTCTGTGGTTAGCTAGTAGAATAGCACTGAGCATTTGACACAGGCTCACTGTGTAGCTTTCTTGGTGGATGACAGTGACAGCCCCCCCCCCTCTTCCTCTTCACTCTTGGTCCCAGTCATGATGCTTGTCCCAGTCCTGGGTGGAGCACAGTGTCCTTCCGTGTCCCAGGAAGGTTTGTAGGTTGGTTGTCGTCAGCATGGAGACCAGACCGGGGCTCTGCAGGGTCTAACTTTTCCCTTTTTTTTTTTTTTTGCTCTCGCCCCTCATTAGAGACTAGGATTAGATCCCTCTCACTGGCTGACACTTAGGTCTTAAGATGCCCCATCAAAGTCCTAATCAGGTCTGCCCCTGCTTAGCTGCCTAGATCAGGCATGTTCAGGGGATATGACTTTATTTGGGGTCATTGATTTTACATCTGCACATAGAACAGTGATCCAAAACTATCTAGTAGCTGATTGCGTGTACAGAGAAACATGGGCAGTCCTGTCTGTCATCTTCCTCACTCCCCTTGGTTGACTGGTATCTGGGGTGCATTGGTGTTATGTGGAACTATTGGAACAAATGAGAGGAGGTTTATCCCTATGCAAACAATGCACCATTTTTTTTTCCAGAGCTGGGGACCGAACCCAGGGCCTTGTGCTTCCTAGGCAAGCGCTCTACCACTGAGCTAAATCACCAACCCCCACAATGCACCATTTTTAACAGGCGCCTCAGAGCATCCAGAAGTTTGGTGGCTCCAGAAATTAGTTTCCATGGATTCTATAGGTTGGCTAAACATTTGCTCTCCAACCTAAGCTCTTACCATCTTTGCAACTGTGTTTATGATATCAATATTTTTATTTCCTTACAGAAATCAAGTGTCACATTTAACCCTGGCCTGTTCTTCTACACACAGTTATGTCAAGACTTACAGGCATGAGCACCTGCCTGCAGTACATGAGTGGTTACTCACAAATTTTTTTCCCATATAACTTCTCTCCATTTTATATCCCCATCAAGAAATACAGAAAGAAGCCCTGTGCTGTAGGATCAGAGGAGAAATGTTTCTCTTCCATCACAGTTACGCTGACTGAGAAACTGGTCTTCAAACTGACTTGGTTGGAGACCTCACACTGATACGTTCCAGCATCCTCCCTCCCCACTGAGTTGGCACTTAGTTGGGGACAGTGTCATCCTCTGTGAGCTGCAGGATCTGCTTATTGAAGGGGGAACAGATTCCAGTGTTGCCTGAGAAGCAGGTAAGGACTCTGGAGCTCTGTGCTCCGATTGAAGTGTCACTGATTTGCATGAAGGGCCTTATCACAGGCTTGTACACGTAGAGGTACATGGCTGTTGATACAATTTCTGCATGCCTATTTAAGGTCCGTAGGTTATAGAATCCTCTGTCCTCCTGGGTAATATTGTGTATCTACAAGGACCCGTTGATGTGCAATATCTCTCTCCTCTGTGTATAGCCCCCTGTACAGGCCCTGTCACATTTACACTAGCGTTCAGCACATACAGTGCAAGTCTGGGACTCCTATTCCTCACTCCTCTGAACCAGGCAAAGGCTACAAGAGTCTCTGGCCGATTGTGGACAAAGAGGACATTCTCTCCTTCAGCCACTTGGGGTGGACCTGGCTCAGTGCAGATCTCATCTCGGCAGTGATGGGCAGGAGCCAGCAGATTAAAACAGGCTGGGGCTTCCTTTGAGAATCCAAGACTAAGTGCAGTTAGGTGAGAGGCTGCATGGCAGGAGAAGCTGAGGTTTGACCTTGGATAAGAATGACTGTCTGAGCGGACTATCTGCAAGACAGCTGAGCCATGGTCTGTTGTCCAACTCCCCGACAATGGTCAGCAGCAGCTGTGAATGGAAGTCCGAGGATCTAGCAGTTGCTCAGTCCCACAAGGCAAGCGTGATATGATTCATATACAAAATGTCACAATAATGTGTGCTTTCCCTTGATGGGAACGCTACCTGTATCCTGCCTGCTAAATGACACATCATTGGTATGTCCTAGTGTCTTTCATAATATGGACACTTAGGGGAGGTCCAATGTGTATGTATGTATAGATGCATAGAGAGGGGCGGGAAAGAGGGAGAAGGAGGAGAGGAGAGGAGTAGGGGAGGTGGAAGAGGGAGGAAGGGATTGAGAAATGGGTATGGGAGGGGGCTTATCCAGGACAACTGCTTGAGAATCCTCAGTGCTGGGCTCCAGGAGCTCAAAGGTAGTAAGTTTGCATCCTGTGTCACGGAATATTCGATCTAAAGAATGCCATTAATGAACAACCCACTGCCATACATGAGGGTAGCTCTGAGGTCCCCTCCAGAGAACTCACTCTCTGCTTGGACTTTCTAATGCTTTCTTGCAGGGGGTGACAGGAAGCCGTGACTCTGGTGCATAAACCTGTGTGCTGGCTCAGGACTCTTGTGGTGGGTGCCATCCATGGGCTGTTTTAAAGAGTTGTTAAACTATTCCTGGCTTACCTGAGGGAAAAGAGGTGGGGGAGTGGTAGGCTCAGGAGCTGGTCATGGTGATGTGTTCTTCCCATGATTATGCCAGCCACACCGAGTGGGGCAGGCACAGACTTCCAGCATGTTCTTCCATGGACAGTAATGACTGTCTTCTTTCCATTGAGGACGGCTCCCAGCAGGAGCCCACCCTCTCTCTGCAATCAGCTTCAGTCAAGGGCCCAAAGCACTCTTAAAGCTGGTAAACGAAACGGAGCACACACCACACAATAGATTCCTTCAGGATCCAGCTGCCCTCTGCTTTCTGTCTACCCCGTGTACAAACCCTTCCACATCAATGGACCCCGGAGCAGCTGCCAGGCTGCAAAATTAAAATAGGGATGCCCTGAAGAAAAGAGAGTCTGTTACCTAAAACCAGGTAGCCTATGAGCTCAGGTGTCCAAAATCTGGAGAAATCACCCGAGGTCTGAGGAAAGCCTTACCTGTGCTGACAGCAGCCAGCTGGGGCAGCAGAGCTTTGGGTCGCTATGGTGTCGCATTAGACCCCTTAGCCAGGAAAGCCATGCAACGGTACCATTTTCTGTGCACAGAGCGACTAAGTTCAGAGATGCTCCGCTATATAGAAGGCGAAACTGTGTCCAGTTCCCTCCACCCGTGAGGGTTTCGCTCCTATTTCCAGGAAATGCTTAGTACCCCCACACACTACCTGTAAAAGCATGCACTTTCACTCTTTATAAGTCATTAAAACAAATGACACCAATAAAGAGTTGTTTTGATTGCCACCCAAGATGGTGACATCATCTATGGATGGGGTGGCACAGCAGTAGTTCTGGAGTTTGCCTGAGCAACATATTCGGAATCATGACCTCCAGACTACTTCTCTCGTCCTTGATCCTCATACACTTCTGCTCTGGTATTTTGACTCTGAGGCAGACTTCATCACCTCTAAAAGCACTATCTAGAATGGCATCTGTTACTGAAACATTGACAGGCAGTCTTAAGGTATTCCACCAGAGAGTGGAAGAAGGGAGAAAATTAAACAACTATCCCAGAATTCCTCTGTGTTTTTCAGCCTTGCCAAACTTCTGGTTGCTTGGAAGGAGATAATTCTCATTTAAAAGAAATGTGAGCTGCAGATTATTTAAAATCAACACGTATGGGGTGGGGGTGGGGGTGACAAGGATATGTCTGTCCTCTCTGCTCATCATGGGATTTACTGCAGTTCTGAAACATGTGGCGGGGACACTTGTTCCTGATGCAGGGCAGTGGTGGTAAGAGCTTATAACTGTCCAGTGAACTCTCACCCAGTCTGTGACCCCACAGCAGAAAATGCTGTAGCAACTTGAAAGTCATGAGGTTTGCAGCCTGCAGAAGTACTACATCTGTCACAAAGTGGTTCACCTTTTTCTTCAGGGGTGAACACTTTGGGCTGCACACAGTGAGTGCCCTGTGGAGGCCACAGGTTACTGCTCATTACTAGTGGGATAAGGCCTTTCCTGTACTCCAGACCTAGTCCCGATGTTCATCTTCCAAAATGTCACACCTGCTATTTATTCTGTTTTGATTTTACATCCGAGGCACGGCCTCTGCCCCAGCTGCATGCTGGGTAGTTTATTCAGTTAATCACTCCAACAGACAGAAAGATAACATGGAAAACAGGATTTCCCAGTGAATGAAGCACGCACCTGAGGGAGTTATGCTGTCACAACCTCCTTATCTTCCTAAAGGAAATCCTTTGCTACAGGAAATGAATTTAAAAAAAAAAAAGACTTAGAGTCGCATATAGAAGTAACGTCTTAAGGACACGCAGGGATAGAAGCCAGATCATGGAAGCAAACGTCTCTTTAGTCACTGCAGCTGTGTGGTATATCGATAGTGACGAGAAAGGGAAGCAGGCAGGGTGAAGCTTCAATTCAGGACACAATATGTAGTTTATTTTCCACCGGTGGGCATCAGAGGACATCTGGTGTGGTTCCTTAGGCCCGATTTTGTTTTTTTGTGATACCTGCGTCTCACCGATTAGGCTAAGCTAGCTGATCACAGAGGCCCGGGGATCCACCTTTCTGTGTTCCCAGAGAGATTATATGCACGCACCACCACTCCCAGCTCACTTTTACCTAGGTTTTGGGGATCAAAATCAGGTCCCCATGCTCATAAGGCAAGCACCTTCTCAACTGAACTGAATCATCCATACTTTTCTTAGCTTGATTACTTTCCACAGATTCATGAATAATTTTACTAAAGTTGTGAAATAACCAAAGCACCGATTTGCTTTGTAAATTCTACTCATTTATTTTATGTGTGTTTTGCCTGCATATGTATCTGCATTGTGTGTGTCCGTACACAAGGAGTGCGGCATGAAAGAGGACATTAGATACCCTCAGAGGAGTCATAGACAGTTGTGAACCTAGGAAGTGAACTCAAAGAGAAGCCAGTGTTAGCTACTGATCTTCCCAATATATCTGAGTGTGTGGTGTATATGTCGTGCATGTGAATTCGCCTGTACATGCACATGCAGAGGCCATAGGTTAAGACTCGGTGTCTTCCTCTATGTTTTCTCTACCTTATTTGAGATAGGTTTCTCACTGAACCTGGAGCCCTCTGTTTAGGTTAGACTGGCCGCTAAGCCTCTGGCATCCAAGATCTGCCTCTCTCTTGACTCCTCTCTCCCTGGAATGTTGGGGATACAGGCTGATACCTCCCTTAGCCAGTTTTTTATGTGGGTGCTGAGGATCTGAGCTCCAGGTCCTCCTGCTTCCACTGCAAGTGCTTTACCCACTGAGACATCTCCCCAGTAGTTCCTCCCGGCTAGCTTGCTCTTGTACGCTTTCCTGCATTGTATTCAGAAACAGTCCATGGGTGACTTGTGTGTCTATTTCGTAAACTTTGTACTACCTGTTCAGCAGCTATTCTAGTATTCCCCCAAACAGATCTACTTCCTATGAAAACAGGCTAATGAACTTTTTCATTTCAGTTGTCTTCCTCTGGTCACACCCCAAAACACAATTCACTGGCTTTTTGCACACAAATATATACACCTTTAAGAATAGCTTAGGCAAGAACCTGGGAATAGAGCTATGAGGTAGAGCCCTAGCCTAGATTCAGTCTCCCCACAGCAAAACAAAGAACTGCTTTTAAGACCAGGGAAAAACATAACCTACATGACTGAGAGGTTGACAGATGGATTTATCAGGAGCAGGTCCTGGGGACACAAAGTGGAGCAGAGTAGGGGTCTCTGATCAGGGCTCTGGGGTGGGAAATATCAGGCTGATAGAAAGGATGAGGAAAACTAGCAAAAGGGGACCCTGGTAAGGGGAGGAAAGACCCTACAGCTCGGAAGACTGCCCAAACATGCTGGATTTGCCTTACTTTGTGGCTACAGGTAATGTGTACTTCTAGTGGATGAGATCTAAGTGGAAATTCAACAACCGATAAGGAGCTCATCCCTGGATGTCTATTAATTCCCATGACACCTTGAGAAAGAGTCATATGGGGGTTGGGGATTTGGCTCAGTGGTAGAGCGCTTGCCTAGGAAGCGCAAGGTCCTGGGTTCAATTCCCCAGCCCCGGAAAAAAAAAAAAAAAAAAGAAAGAGTCATATGTAGTGACAGTTTTGGCACTTTGATATCTTTCAAAAACACAGAAATATTCTAAGAATATGGTTTTATTTTATTCCTACATGTGGTATGGGGCTGCTTTGAACTGTCGGTAGCCGACTATGGTTTGCCTTGTGATCCAGCAGGGGAGGCAGGTAGTTTCTACACTTGTGTGACATTCGCGTTCTGGGGACTTTTCAGGGGGTGTATAGATGCGAGGGGCCCTAGGAGGCAGGACAGGTTGTTGGTTGGTTGTGTTGGTCAAGGTTTGTTAAGTAGTTGTGAGAAAAGAAGAAATTAGATCTCCTGATGGTGAAGATCAAACTAGCTCCGAGGAGCTTGACTGAGCAGGAAGTAGTCTAATGATCATGTCACCACCTCTCTCCTCCACCCCTTTTTCTCTCCTGTCTAGTGCTAGGGGGTTGAAAGGGAAGGAAAAGGGCAAAGAAGGGTGGAAGAAAGAACACACAAAGTAGCAAAAGATAGCTACAGTCACAAGTTTAGGCACAAAGTCTTGTCTTTCTCCAAGGTCACTAACACTCTCTAGCTGGTTTAACGACGGTGGTAGGAAATTCGATTACAGTTGAAAATAACTTCATTTGGATAATATGATGAAGCTTGGATCTGCTCACAGCAATGCCGTTTCCCCGAGTATTTTCAGTGATATCAGTTTACTCAATGCTCACTACAATCTGGTGAATGATTAACAGCTACTAATATTAAAATGCTCATCATAACACATTAGAGTACAGGGATCAGATCAGATTTGAGCTGGATCTGACCTCAAAGCGTCTTTCCTTCTGTCTAATTTCCGTGGTCCCAGGAAATACTGTCGAGAGGGGAGCAATGAAGCAGTCCTGCCCAGCTGCAACACCTATGAACATTAGCAATTACAGCATGCAAGAGATGCATAAAGTGGCACTAGTGTGTCGGGGGCAACCGACAGCTGTTTGACTGGATTTAAGGTCCGTCCATTCAACAGGAGGGGAATCATGCTTTGAACTGGAAACCTCGGCCAGCTTCCTGGGGGCTGCTACAGTCATGGACCCTAGAAAAGAATCTACTGCCTCTTTGCTGTCCCAGCAGAAATCCTTACTACATACTAAATCTTAGCCATAGGCAATAAGTGTAACCACCCCTTCCCCCACATGCCCCATCAAAGAAGCCTCTCTTTATAGAAAACAGAGACAATCACAGGAACTCATAACTAGATAAAATGCAGAGATCCACAATAGGGAACCCAGTCTCAATGGCTATATCTACATCTATGACCCAGGACATCATGGCAGAGAGGGCAGAACAATTCAGTCAGAATACCAGGATGTCCCCAGTGAGACGGCTTCTCCTAGGAATGGTTGCATAAACAAGACTGGAATAATGGTGGTATCAAGTAGACACGATAACATGGAAGGGGGAATTTTATGACTCCCACCCCTACACAGAGAACTATAGGCAATTAATGATTTTTGGGCAAATCACCCTCTCCCAGGGATGAGCCCCCTTATTAGCATCTTGAAAGCAAAAACAAACTCAGCAGGCTGTATTCATATATATTTGTGTATATACATACATACGAATGGACATATGTATGCTACATACATACGAACAGACATATGTATGTGTATATGTAACAAATAATAAAACGGAAGCTAGCACCTTGAGAGAGGAGGGACATCAGAATAGATTTGATGGAGGGTAGCTGGAAGGGACCAGAGGAAGGGAAGGGGAATGGTAAAATTCCATTTTAATTTTTAAAAAGTAAAAAACGTAAATATTCTAATAAAAATTAACTTAAAAACTACCCATCTTGCCCGAGTAAACAGAGGCACTAGCCACAGCCCTCATTTGACAGTAGGCAGAAAGTGGTTTCCACTGTTTGTTCCGCTGTGAGGCTCTGAGCTATACAACCTCTCTATTCTGTTGTTTTCCCTTATAGCAAAAAAAGAAAAAAAAGAAAAGAAAAAAAGAAAAAAGAAAAAATACACTAGTGTGTCTCATAGAGTTGCTGAAAGCATTACAGGTGTTTGAGAAGTGTCTGGCCGAGTGAGTCACGTAAGTTATGTAATAATAAAATAACTTTGACCACCAGGCTGGGGAGCTATTGACAATTCAACAGCCAGGAAGTGCCTTAAGTTGTGGGTGACAAGCTGCCTGGCCTTGGTCTGTGGACTCTCAGAGTGCTGCTTACCACTACTCTGAGAGAGAGAATACTGACATTAAAAATACTATGACTACGACTACTACTACTACTACTACTACTACTACTACTACTACTACTACACACACACACACACACACACACACACACACACACACACACACAAATGGTGCATACTTCAAGAAGCAAAAATCACAATAACTGCAGCAAAGTCTCCTGATAAAATAATATAGCTTTTACAACAATCTACTCTTAGAGTCATTAACATTGACTGTTGGAATGAGCTTGCGCTGAGTAAATGGGAGAGATGGATGGGTTGCTCTTTATTAGCTCCTGGGTCTTCATTGAGTTACTCAACAATTACCAAAGGGATTGTTCAAAAATGCTCCAAGTTGGGGCTGGGGATTTAGCTCAGTGGTAGAGCGCTTACCTAGGAAGCGCAAGGCCCTGGGTTCAGTCCCCAGCTCCGAAAAAAAAAAAAAAATGCTCCAAGTTCTCATCTGTTTCCTTAATGTTACTTTTGCCACATGTTTGCCCGGCCCTGCCCCACCCCATCCCTCCCAGTCCCAACCCCTCCTCTCTATGCTGCTGGGCATCAATGGTATTAGGTAATAATGAACACATGCCAAGCTCATTATGCTTTCTTCTTATTTCAAATACGCAGATTTCCTCTGGATTCTCAGGAGTGTGTGTAAGTGAGGAGAAGAACCACCAGAACTTACCATAACCATTTCTGCCACTTCTGATGCTAGAGAGGACGGTGAGACCTCAAAGGTGAAGACATTCCTCTGGTCATAAAACACAAGACTATGCAATGGTTTCTACACTGCTGTTTTCCATGCACGCATGCCCAAATATTCCAGGTAGATCCCCCCCTTATTGATGCAGTCACTTCTGAGTTTGACTCCTAAAAAGCCTTCCAAAAACATCAACACAAAAGTTTTTCATAAAAAATGTCCCTATATTAACCTTCTTAAGTAAACTTTAATAACTTACTTCGATGTTTAAGATGTTTCCTTCATTTTGCCTGATTTAGCAGTAGTATTTACTTCAAAGCATAAAGCAGAGTGAATTAAACTTCTTTGACACGCATGGGGCTTTAAGAGACCACACACTATTCTGAGTGATTCCAAATAATTTTCACATGAATGGCTAAACTGGGGGAATGTGTAATTTATGAGGACTTGAGTAAATCAAAGAGACAAAGTGTTTTAAAGTCATTGGTAGAAAAAAATTAAATAGAAATATTACAATTAAGAAATTAAAATTTAAATCAAAATATTACAACTAAGAAATTAAGTCTTATGTGTGAAGTCCTCCCCAAATTTCACGTCTGAGCAAAGCTGCTGACAGCTCTGTAGTAAGACTTGTGCTTTTAGCACTTACTTAACCACAGAAATATTTTCTAAAACACGACATAATTGATTTTACTTTTAGGAAAAATTCCTCTTGTGAATTGTGTACTGTTAGAAGTGCCATGTTAGTCTCCTTTGTCTCAGCGACTTCTCCAGCAGTGTCCCTGTGCCCACAAAATTTACCAAGCTTAGGGCCTGGGAGATGGCTCAAATGATGACGTGCTTGAGCATGGGGACCCAAGTCTAGGTCCCTGACACACTCCTTAAAGGCACTACCTGTAATTCCAGCACAAGGGAATTAAAGGAAGGGCAGTCCCTGGGGCTTACAGGTAGCTGGTCTTGCCCAGTGAGTGACCTCCAGTTTCAATGGAAGATCCTGTCTTGAAAAATGATGGGACAGAATACAGGAAGACACCTGTCATCCAAAATGGGCTGGGATGGGTACAGGGCAATGTCTGCCATCTACTTCTGGCAGCCACATGCACATACACGTGTGTGTACTCACAAACAATAATATACACAAACATGACACACACACAAACAACACACATACACAAACACACACACACACACACACACACACACACACACACACACACACACACACACACACCCCTGAAGAAAAATACTTCCACTGGACTGATTAGGTCATGCCTAGTTTCCTTAAGCACTGTCAAAAACTAAAAGTCTTCTCTCCCTCAAGGTTGACTCCACCTTTTCTTCTTTCTTTCAGTAGATAATTATACCATGAAATTACAACTCAGTAAACATTTTTTTTAGGGGACAGACTAGGGAAAAGTAGAACTCCTCAAGAATTTAAAACAGTACCACTAAAATAAAGAAGCCAAGCATGTAAAAGGTGAGTAATTATAAATTAGAAACAGAACCATGGTGTGACTATTGGTTTCATTCAATAAGATTGTTCTTTTAAAAAATATTGGTATAAGCATAATTATAAATGAACACTGCTATTCTCAGCACTTTCTGTCCAGAAAACTCAGTATAACATATGAAGGCGACATTAAATCATGACAACTAGTTTATGTACAACCTGATTTTCTAAATGCCAAGGTTAAAAGAAGGCACCAGGAATATTGAAAAACACCAAGAAGCAATGCAGAAACACTGTGAGATTATCATAACTCAGTTTGCTACAGGAAAAATATTAAGATAAGAATGAAAATAAAATAAGCAGGTTATGATATAGCCAAATTATTGCAAAATGTATCACATTGCCTGGCTGTACACTGCGGAGGTCACAGAAAGCGATTACTTTAAACTGTTTCTCCACGAATTAGCATGAATAACACTGCTTTCCCTGGTTTCAAATATGCTATCTAAAAGTGTGGTGGCGTTCCCTGGGGAAACTCGGCTCCAGTCTGAGGCAGATGAGACAGGAGCCGGGATGACAGTATTTGACAGACACTAATAATAAAGACCAGCGACATCCCGCAGACTTGCAGCTTCCCACTCTGTTGGAAGCAACAGAGAACAAAGGTGAAGGCCATGGGCTCTGGAGACAAACCTGTGTTCAAATCCCCGTCCCAGCACTACAGGCCATGTGACCTGGGGGAAGTCTCTTGTTCCTTTCCCAAGTGGAATTTCCAAAGCTAAACAAGGATTTAAGTGCTCTGCACCTCCCTCAACAGTTGTGAGCACAGAAAGTAGACGACTACAATGCCCTGAGTCAATCTGCATCCAAAACTTGTCATCCGTAAAGTTTTAAAATAACTGAAAATATTGGCATGGTATCATGACAACATAAGGAAGTGAGGTCTGATTGCCTGTGGAAGTTGACTGGCTCATGGATAAGAAGTTTAAAAACAAGAGTTAAAAAACCATTAGTGCCACACAGACCAACGAGCCTGTCTTAGTCAGGGTTTTACTGCTGTGAACAGACACCATGACCAAGGCAACTCTTATAAAGAACAACATTTAATTGGGCTGGCTTGCAGATTCAGAGGTTCAGTCTATTATCATCAAGGTCGGGAACAGGACAGCATCCAGGGAGGCATGGTGCAGGAGGAGCTGAGAGTTCTACATCTTAATCTGAAGACAGCTAGTAGAAGACAGACTTCCAGGTAATTAGGATAGGGTGTTATAACCCACATCTACAGTGACACACCTACTCCAACAAGGCCACACCTCTAAATAGTGTCACTCCCTTGGCCTGGCATACTTTAACCATGACAGAGCCCAATTAAACCTGAGCATAATCTGTGCATGAACTGAAATGTCACCTCCTCTCAATAATCCTGAACCATTAGTACCTAATAATCAAAGGGAAAATTTTTAAGTTTTAACGGGCAAAAAGAACTTAAGTGAGAAACAAAGGGAAGACTTAAGATGTTAAAAATGAGAAAAAAAGTAGTTGTTTTTAATATATCAGTTTATAACTCTCAGGCATAAAAGCATCTGTTTGAAGAAAAATCCCAGGTGACAGCAGTGGGAAGCTTATGTAACTCCTTTCACCTTTTAGGCTAAAGGTCAGCTTTGGACCCCAGAATTTTTTCCAAGCAAAATAAGAATGTCATTTAGTATTCAAAATAGCATCAATGATGTCACAGAGAGAAAACTACAGTTCTGGTGTAACTTCTCAAACTACAACTGGAGAGCTGAACTGCCCACACACACATTCGTGTAAACATGTGTGCAGCACAGTAAGTACCCTCTTGTGAACTCATCAGACGTGTGGTGTGGCTTACATGGGAGAACAGGCCGGGCCGCTGTGAAGGCTGCCACTGTTTCAAGCTTAAATTTTACTCTTTGGAGCCCCCTGCAGGCTCTAACTTAGCCACCGAATCCCATGGCAAGTAACTCTAGTTGGGAAGATAGGTAGAGCAGGGACTGCAACTTTCTTTATTCAGGACAGCAAGTAGTCTACAAACTCAAACAGCCTATGAGCATTCTCATTCTTCCCCTTCAAGGAACAAAACCAACATAGCAAAGTTATTTTAATGAAAACCTGAATGTATCAACATCTCCTAGCATTCTGGGCGCAAATGAAGAAGTGACAGTATGCTTTATGAGACTTAAGCAAAGTTAAAATGGATTTTTAAAAAACTGACTGAAAAGCGGGAACAGACAAAAACATAGAAGCAATGTTTTACATGCTTATCTTAGACTACCAAAGCAGTTCCATGACCAAAATTTTAAAAATAACCATCAGACACTATTCTGACCTTAACTGCATCTATATCAGGTCACCTGTCTCAGGATGCTGGAATGTTCTGGTTAGTTCAAGGCTGTTTAACAGGTAAGAGGTCACAAGGTAGATCATTCTCTGAAACACCATCTTTTGGCCATAACTTCAACTTAGCAGAGGGAAGAGTGATTTGTAGCATATAATAGCACTGTTAGTCTGAGCCAATGATGGTCAGCTCCTAAAGTTACAAAGAGTGTAGGTCTGTCCTCGCAGTCAATGTGGTACAAATGTGCCCTATTCTGAACCATCTTGGACACACACACGGCCATGTCTACTATTGCTAGTTCTGACAGGTCATATCTGGGGCTCAAAACCTAAAAGAAAAAATTTTTGGCCTTAGTATAATTTACATAAGAATCAGGAAAAACAAAACAAACCAAGAATCTCTGCTACCCAGACTCCATCTTAGCAAGTGTTACTCTTGACACATACAGCAATGTTCAGAATGTCTGCCGCAAGTCCCATATCATGGAATCATCTATGACCTCCTCCAAACACAAGTCTACATCCAACTCCTTTGCCAGTCACACCAGACACTTCTCTAACTTTCTGAAAAGAATGAAAATACGATTGACATTTTTCAGTATTTTTTTTGAAGTAAAAAATATAAAATGACCATTCTTAAAGAAGGCGTAGCCACTTGGACTTATAATAGTGACTTAAAGATTAACAGGGGTCCGAGTAACCGACTTCCTGTCCTATCTCACCATGGAATCCTGTTACTGCCTTTTCCTGCAAACCTGAATTCAGATTTAGCACTAGCATGTCTATAAGCCATCTCTTTTGAAGGGTCCTTTTCTTTTTCTCCTATTCTAACTATCCTTCTTACTGCTGGTAGGCATATTATCTTTAGCACTAAAACAAATATAAAATATCATCCTGAGTGACGTAACCCAATCACAAAGCAAAAACAAAACAAAACAAACAAACAAACAAAAAACCACATGGTGTGCACTCACTGATAAGTGGATATTAGTCCAAAAGCTTGAATTACCCAAGATATAATCCACAGACCACATGAAGCTCAAGAAGGACAACCAAAGTGCAGATGCTTCAGTCCTTAAAAGGGCGAACAAAAATATTCATAGGAAGAGATACGGAATCAAAGTTTGGAGCAGAGACTGAAGGAACAGCCATTCAGAGCCTGCCCCACCTGGGGATCCAGCCCATAGACATACAGCCACCAAACCCAGACAATACTGCTGATGCTGAGAAGTGCATGCTGACAGGAGCCTGATATAGTGGTCTCCTGAGAGGCTCTACCAAAGTATGACAGATACAGAGGCCAATGCTCGCAGCAAACCATTGAACCAAGAACGGGGTCCCCATTGGAGGAGTTAAAGGACTGAAGGAGCTGAAGGGGCTTGCAACCCCATAAGAACAACAATACCAACCAACCAGAGCTCCCAGGGACAAAACCACTACCCAAAGAGTACACATGGACAGACCCATGGCTCCAGCTGCATATGTAGCAGAGGATGGCCTTGCTGGGCACCAATAGGAGGAGAAATCCTTGATCCTGCCAAGGTTGGACCCCTAGTGTAGGGGAATGTCAGGGTGGGGAGGGGAACACTGTCACAGAAGAAGGGAGAGAGGGGATTGGATAGGGCGGTTATGAATGGGAAAGGGAACAACATTTGAAATGTAAATGAAAAAATATCCAATAAAAAATAACATTGTCAAATTGCTTGTGATTTCTGAGATACAAACATATTCATGACCTTTCAAAAACATGGCTATGAAATAATGTTCACTGGGGGGCTCTTACAAAGGACCCCTGGCACCCACATGGCAGCTAACCTCCAGTTGCTCCAAGGGCTCCGATGCCCTCTCTGACCTCTGTTGGCAATAAACACATGTGGTGCACAGACATACACACAGGAAGAACACCCATACATACAAAATGAAAACAATCAACTTTTTAAAGGTTTGCTTACCAGATGCACTTTCATTCTTTTCTCAAGTCCCCCTCCTCCCTCCCTCTCTCCCTCTTTCCCTGAGCTGGGATCTCGGATCTCTTGCAAGTTACAGTTTCAGCCTCTCAGCAGCAGGGGTTACAGGCATGTGCTGCCCATGTTCCTCCAGACTACCCTGCTCACGGAGGGAAGGGATTCCACTCAATACTTACAGCAGTGGCTCTGACGGACGCAGCTTCACACCGAGCAAGTTCTCGTGTACACAAAGCACTCACACACATGCACTACTCACTCGGGCTCACATGCAAGCTCACACTCATGTTTCTTTCTTTCCAGAACAAGCCAGAATTACAGCTCTTTTAGTGATTGTTATAATTTTTGGAATGGTTCATAACTTTTCCAGATTCTTTTAAATTTGTAATATTTTCATCTTTTTTTTTCTCTTTCCCCCCAATTGTGAACCATTCCATATTGCATCTTTATTGCAAAAGTCAACATGCTTCTTAGAAATTCAGATTGTAATCGATAAAACAAACATTACATATATGAATTTAAATGTATAAACAGTTAGAAATCCAACAATATCTCCTATATACTATTACACAAGTTCACAATCTTGTAAAAACTATAATACAGGCATACTATACATCAAGAGGAAACATCCTTCCTTTTCACATGATTTTTTTTTCTTTGTGAAGTAATGAGCCATCACCACGGATCTTTTTCACCGTAAAAGGACTGTTTTCCACTATCTCAGCTGGTGATGACATTTTCCCAATGCTCCAAGAAGAAATTGAGAAAAACTCCGCATTCCTTGGGGTAACCTTTTTAGGCTTGGGCAGAAATCTAGAAACTCTTACTGACTGGTCACACTGGCAGCTCTTACTGCTGATCTGCTACACAGAGTTTACACACTAGGATAGCAGAATTTGTCTCAAATGCTAAATGTTATCTCTATAAATAAAAATGCCAAGAAAACAAGTCATGGTGTGGAATTTACTTTTAAGAAAAATTCTAACAGTTGGGGATTGGTGGATGGGGAGAAAGGGAGAGAGATATATACACACATACACATGTTCAGCTATTTTATGCTAACCTTAAGCTTTATAACAGTACAATTAATCCCTATTTTCAAATCATGTTTTGAGTTAAACACATTGGAAAAGAATTTTAGTTATTTTTAAGGAATACGGAGGGACCCAAAACCTTAATAAAAAAAAAATGATCTATTTCTTGTATTAGCACCGTTCTCGTTCATCCTCTGCCCCAATAACTAAAAAGCCAAATAAATCCTCAACTCTCTCTATAGTGAGTGCATAAAGATGTCATTCTTAAGGTTAAAAAAAAAATCATATGAAAAGGAATCTCATTCTGCTCAACTGTCAGTCTACTGAGACTTTTCTTACGGCTTCACTAATTTACTGTCATTTTCAGTCTCCAAATACAAAAATACAACAATTCTTATTGAAATCTATACGCTGGTAGTTTTAGTACACAAAAGAAAAAAACCCAAACAAATTATTTACAAAATTATACAGTTTAAGAAAAAACTTTGTACAAAAAATATATAAATCCTTTGTTCCCTCTATCACGTTTAAATGGTCAGGACTCAAAATATTCACCACAATGAATCTTTCCAAATATATACTGACTGAGCCACAAACATCAAGAAAATTTCATTAGAGACGATGGAGAAGTGAGGAGCAAGATGCTTATTGAAGGTCCCGTTCTGACGTGTTCCTTCTGTGTGGGCTTAGCAGCCTCGGTGTCATGAGGAGCACACGATAACCTGGAGAGGAAGGCCCACCACAGGGCAACGCTACACGAATTCTAAAGTGCCTGGTGTTTGACACGTCAGGACAGTGTGAAGAGGGAAGAGATGATCAGAAGGCGGGATCTAGCTCTTTGTCACTGCGTGACTCTAGAGTCCTGACGGTTTTAGGTTCTAAGTGAACTGTTTCTATTTTAAGAAACAGTATTTACCTCAGGGAACAAACCCTGACACAGTTAGTGATCACCCAGAACCTTCTGAAGCCAACAGGAAATTTCAAATTTTCACACCACACATATTATAAAACATAGCTGTGTATCCCTTGAACAAGTGACGTCCTCTGTACAGTAATCATTTCATTTCCCCAGAGGTCAGTACAGTGTAGTGTTGCTCCTGTGCTTTTCCATCTAACATTCAGAACACAAGGACATAAATTTACACACATATTTTACTTAACAGACACTCTGTACAGTGTACAGTAAAAATGCACACGGTAAATGAAACTGCCTACTAAAGTGTGTGTATGTTCACGGACAGCAAAATCTATAAAATTATGAAAATATAAGGTCATCTAATCAATGTCAAGTTAGAATCTCATTTATTACTAGCATATCCAGACTCCTAATCCCCACCTCAGCACCTCACCATCATCATTACAATGCAGAAGAGACCGTCAGCCTTTGGGGTAACTGTAACTACGCTGAAGCTTTAAAGGGGAGGGAAGCCAGTATCTCTGTGCCCTAAAATTCCGCCTTTATTTTCATCAAAGCATCACTTCTTTACAAAGGTGCTGGTTTAAACCTTTTACTGATGACTGATTCTTGATTGCCCAACTGAATCACTCATTTCAAAAAGTCAGGCTTATTAATCAAAAGGAGTGAAAAAGATACAAGGGAATAAGTAAAAGGGCAAAAGGCAAAATGAGGTTTATTTAAAAGGGGTAGGAGGACAACTGAGGCAATGCCCAGCACATTTCAAAACAGAAGCCCCAGGGCAGGTGTGAGCGAGGAGAGGACGCAGCAGAGCCAGCTTTGTGCTCTGCAGCTTCTGGGAACAGAGACGGTGGTTTTGCTGCAGCTTTGCCACACATAAACTCTGAAAAAGACTGACTTATAAAGTGGGTTCTTCCATTGTTTAAAAAAAAAAAATTAAATTTACTTTTCTTCCAAGATCATTCTTGAAAGGAAAAGGTATTTAAATTACAAGCATCTCCAACTGTCTGACGACCCATCCATAATAGCTAAGAGTTAAGAGATTCCAGGCGATTTTGACATTTAATGAAATTTTTATCAGCAGATTTATAATCCAAAATAAAATTTCTGAACACCCTGTCTTTACACTGAATCCAGCACCAAGAGCAGAAGCAGATGGTGTGGAGGGTAAGGTTCTAGAGAATCCGGTCACTCCTGTGGGTCTTCACAACTGTGTAAAGTCACGGCCTCTGGTGATTTGATATCACAGACAATTATGAGATGTGTTTGAATAGCAACTTGCTGTCCTTAAACCTACTGTGTTGAAGAGAAAAAAAATTTTTTTTGGCTCATTGACTTCTTTAAATAATTCTAAAAAGTTGTTCTTCTAAACAATATTTCTAAAAATTACACAACTCGCATCAAATTTCATCTTCGCCACGAACGAGACTCATATTCATCTTCATCTTCATCATCATCATCATGCAAAAACAAATCTGAGGTTTCTGTTTCCTAAAGAGAGGAGAATACGCATCTGCTTAGCTGTGCACGAATGCAGAGTAAAACAGTCACATGATAAACAGACTAGCAAAAAACCTAGGTCAGATTTACCTGTAGTTTATTTTCAGGGCAAAACAAACAACAAAGGAACAAAACTACCAACCAACCAACAACCCTAATTTTCACATTTAAACACTTAACTGTGCACTGATCAACCCAGAAACAAAATGTTTGTTTCTTTGTAATGGGAACACTCAGCACTCTCAATAGTGATCCTGAATCATACAACTCAACACTGCAAACTGTCAGTACAGTGTGGCTAACTCTCACAGAGACTAGAAAATATGCTTCCTGTCTGGCTGTGATTCTGCACTTTTTAACACATTTCTCCTACCCACATCCCAGAATACATCTTACAGACGGCTATTACTATTTATCCTGTTTAAAGTAAAAGTCATTATTGGAGGTTTCCATTCCAATATCACCAAGAAAATAAAATGCTAAGTGGAAGTCAGCCATCGTAGTACACGCCTATAATCTTAGCAGTTGGGAAGCAGAGGCAGGAATTTTGTGAATTTGAAAGCTGCCTGGGCCACAGAGTTAAACCCCATCTCAAAAAGCAAAGGAACAAAACAAAATATTAAGTGAATGTTTAAAAGGAATTAGTCAGTGTGTATGTAAACATGTACACATATATATGTACACTGTAAATTATAAAAAAATAATTAAAACTGACTTTATTCCATTATCAAAAGTGAGGAAAATCAGTAATTTCCCCAACTTTTCCTGGGATATCTATCATTGATTGTGAGGAGTGAATATGCTTGAACATGCTAACTTCTCCCATGATACCAACATTCCACATCTTATACAAAAATCTAAAATTTGACACAAAAAAGAAATATCTACAAATATCGTCAACTTACTTATTGTGACTTACTTTCTTCCTAATTTGGGGACATTTCTGCTTTTGTTATTTAAACTCATCCATATAGTCAGAACATATGCATTAACTAGAAAAACTTGATTCTTTTAAAAGCAAGATTATAGAGTGAGAACTAATTTACATCGTGGGGCTGAATCTTATCTTATTTCTCCTATTTTAAGAGACTAATTATTGCTTCTAGGCTGGTTTTAGCTAAGTGACTAAAAGAAAAGTGAGACTATTCTACACGCATAGTACTTGACACACAGAAACAGAAGGCAGCGCTGTGCCTCGGATCTTACTCTAATAGCTGACTTTACCTCTTCTTTGACTTCTTCTTCCTCAGTCTCAGTAGATATAGACGGTACCTTGGGCTTGTGCCACGATATCTGTAGCCGACGGTCTTTGAATTTAGACGATTGGTTTGTAGCCTAAAGTGCATTTTAGAAGAACACGTAAGTATGCACTCATCTTTACTAAGGGTTTCCTCAAACAGTGCTACTCAAAAAGTGAAATGGGCTGGAGGAAAAACAATCAGCTGAGGCACACCTATGTTTGGTCCATATGTTTTATGGATAGGACTGTTGTGTTACCAGTCACTCTACTGAGCCAAGCGACACGAGGATAGCAAATACTCTCCTCATTCAATGACTGATCCCTGACGTGGTATTTACTTATTAAACCTTAAAACCATATAACTTCAGAGATGAACCATCTCAGTCATTGCATTGCACTTCTCAGTTTATCTGATAACTCTTCCTATTTCCTCCCCATAACTTTCTTTTCTAGACAAAGGGTCTTGATAGATCGATCCTAGGTTGACTTGGAACTCTCAACCCTCCTGCCTCAGCCCCCATGTTTACTTTTTTTTTCTCAAATGCTAACAATTCCCTAGCTCATCAACACACACAACAAATGCTAATGAGAGCTGGGCCTGACATCTCACACCTATAATCCCAGCATCCAAGACTGAGACAGAGGATTATTCCAAGTTCACCCTGGCTACACTGTGAGTCCCCAAATACATCTGGACTATGGAATGAAACCTAGTCTTTAAAAGAAAAAGCCACTGTCCCAATCATGGTAAAACCTGTTTCTTTCCCTAACCCCAAACACCCAGTAGTACTATGGGTTGAATCCAGAGCCTTGTACATACTATCCAAGTGTTTACCACAGAGTTACATCCCTAACCACTAAGTGTTTTCCTCAGTACCATTTTCTAAATACTTTTCAGCAAATGTCAATGAGAAGACATCTCATTTACTTATTTATTTTGAAAAAGGAATGAACCTAGAGTCTAATGTGTGTTAGGCAAGCAGTGTATAATACACTACATTTCTAGATCTTAAATGATGCATATGCAGAAACTTTTTGGAAAACAAGTTACATTTAGAACAAAAGGTCTAAGCTGAGCCATCGAGATGGCTCAGAGAGTTAAAGCTCTCACCACCCAAAACTTCATGGCCTGTTGATCACTGAAACTTACAACATCATAAAAGAACCAACTCCCACAGGTTGTCTGCTGACATCCAAACACATGGGTGTCATGGCGTAAGCAGTCCCCCCTCCCACCAAAGGCCAGTCTTGGTGATGTAGTGGGTCTGAAGTCAGCTTGACTTATAAAGGACTCCATCTCAAAAGAAAAACAAAGAACAGGAGAAACGCACTCAGAGGTTAAAAGCACTTGCTGCTTTTCCAAATGACTCATGTTCAGTCCCCAGGCCATTCACAACCACTTGTAACTAATTTGTTACAATTAAAATTTGTACTTTATTAAAATGATTATTAAAAGGAATAAAAAATAAAGAACAGGCAGAGGCTTATAGGTCAGTAATTAGGATGCTGAGGAAGGGATTTTGCGAATCTGAAATACATATACTGTGAGTTATAGGGTACCTGAGGTATAGAGTGAAACCAATCTCAAAAACCAAAGGCTGTGTGGTAGCGAAGCACACCCATAGCTTAGTGCTAGGAGGCAGATGATTAAGAGATCTAAGTAATTCTGTGACCTGCACTCGGGTCCTCTTCAAGAACATGCCTTTAAGCTGGGTGAAGTGGTATATACTTTTAATAGCAGCACTCAGGAGACTCAAGAAGACAGACCTCTGTGAGTACAAAACCAGTTTGGTCTACAAAGTGAGTTCCAGGACAGCCAACACTTTTATAAAGAAAGACTTTATATCAAAAGAACACACATAAAAAAGAATCCCAGCACTGAGGAAGCAAAGGCTCTCTGTTAGTTTGAGGCCACCCTGGTCTACATACTGAGTTCTAGAAGAACCAGTGCTATGTAGAGAGACCCCATCTCAAACCTCATCCCATCCACACACCCTAAAAAACAGGAAATGCTGTTAATTGCTGAGACATTTCTCTAAGCCCAAAATTTGCCAATTTTTGCTATATACTATTAAGATATATGCAGCTATATTATAACAGACTGTATATTATTTATATTACATATTATATGTCTAGTTTTTATACTGTGCATGTATTCAGATGTGTATTTGCTTGTGGAGGACTCAGGCTGACACTGGTGTCTTTCTAGATGTATTTTCTTATTGTCTTGAGACAAGAGTTCTCAACTGAACCCTGAGTTCAACAACTGCCTAGCTCAGTTGCCAGACGCCTCAGGTCTGTCTCTGTGGCCTGAGCACTGACATTAGAGATGCATGCTGCCGACCTAGCTTTTATATGGCTACTGGGGATCTAAATTCAACTCTTTATGTTTTCACCAACAGAGCCATCTCCCCAGCCCCATCTATATAATTGTGAAGCCTGTGTTCATCATGATTTGCCTCACCACCTTAAACATAAAACAGAGTTAAAATATTTTTCTCAAGATGTCAGGGGTGGGGTGAGGGTAGCATTGGGATGGCTCAATAGATAAAAGTATCTGATACCAGGTCGGATGGCCTGAGTTTGGTCCCTGGAACACACAGATACAAGAGAGATCCACCTACCCAAAAGTTGTTCTTTGATCTGTACGTGCATATTGTGGAACATGCACATCTCCTGCCCCCACATAAATAATACAATTTGTAAAAAGTTGCCTAGGTCTGGGTAAGCCTGGTTATCATTGCTGCGGTACTTGTTAGCTGTGTAATTATCATCATCAGTTTGGTTTTGAATTTGAAGAAAAGACTTTCACTGGAAGACTAGGGAGCCTCAACCTATACAGTGCTTGCCTAGGACAAACAAGCCCCTTAGTTAAATCCCTACCATAATCTAAAATCAGGTACAGATACATGCCTATGATACAAGCGTTTGAAAGATAAAAGCAGGAGGATTAGAAATGCAAGGTTGTCCTTGTTGACCTGGGAATCTGGAGCCAACCTTGGATACTTGAAATTCTGCCTAAAATTTTAAAGAGTTCACTGTATACAATTTGACATGTTTTTCATACTTATAGTCATTTACTATTACACAAACCCACTTATGAAACTCTCATTGAAGACGATTACCAATGAGTTAGTGAACAGTTAGTGAATGTACTGCATACGCTGGTCTGTCTGCAGCTGACCTCTATTACACCTGTTAACTCTATATACAGAACACACATGCTTACTACCTAAGGATTTGAGTTTTGCCTCTTCCAGATTACTTTTAATTAATTTTTTTCCTAGAAACACCTGATAAACTGTGAAATAATCCTAAGATCCTATGGCTTTGGAACACTGTGCCACTACAAACATGTTTATGTAAATTATTATGAAATGTCATAGCAAAACCTACTTCCTGACCTTGAAAAGTATATTAATAAGAAGTTGATAAGGCCTGTGTTTTAACCACTAACGTTTCTAACCTAGAAATAATTTGATATTTATAGACTGTAGTGAACAAAGTGCTGAGTGCATTGTTTTTAAGAGCTCGTATGAGTTACATTAAAAGCTTACTGAGAAATGCTGGAGCAACTCCTCCTTTTCCTCCTCAATGAACCCTCCAGCTGGGAGTGCTTTGGGGCGGTGGTCCACCACCATGTGATTCAGTGAGCCCCTCCCTCTTCCTCGACCCCGGCCTCTTCCTCGGCCTTGAGAGGACATGGTCTTTCCTCGCCCCACAGGTAAAATACCCAATCTGGCAGCCTAAATAACAACAAAAATAAAAGGTAATGCACATTGTTGGATTAAACCTTCACAGGTACATAGAGAGAAAATCTATTTTCTGAGATGTTAAGCGAGTTAAATCTCACCTCGACTTGTAACTGACTGAGCTTTTTGCGTAACTCTGTTGTATCTTCTCCTGAGGAGAGCCTCTTGTGGAGGTCCAGTTCTGTGTCCAACAATTCCTTCTGGGCCTGGAAAAAGCAAAAAGGAAAAGGAAGAGATTAGGTAACTCCTAAGATCTTATTCAGATCATTATAGCTACAGAGTGACACACTTCTCCTTCCAATAAAGGAAATTAACCCTCACAGGGATACTGTAAACACAGCCAGCATTAACGATTCTGCTGGAAAGGTAAGATACCTTTCATGTAATAAAGCATCATAAATGAAATGTAACTAATCAAATCAAAATTACATAGAAAATACTTATTAACTTTACAAAAGACCAGTGATGTGGCTTACACCTATAATCCCAGTAATCATGGGTTAAAGCAGGCCTGCCTCAAAACAGAGCCACTCCAGGTTATAAAGTGAAATCTTGTCTTTAAAACAATTAAATGAACTAGTTAAATAAGTGCATCAGTATAAATAAAGAACAGTAGAGAATTAATTTCAGATTGGTACTCTATTATTGCCATTTTTTTTGTATGAGACAGATTATTGATTTTAAGTAGTTTTTTTTTTTTTTTTTTTTTTTTTGGTTCTTTTTTTCGGAGCTGGGGACCGAACCCAGGGCCTTGCGCTTCCTAGGCAAGCGCTCTACCACTGAGCTAAATCCCCAACCCCTGATTTTAAGTAGTTTTAAGTAGCTGTGGAAGACTTTTTCCCTCACATGCTTTGTTTTTCATAGTATACATGTGCACATCTGTGTTGGGGTTTGCATAGTCTTTAAGGAGGTCAGAGATGGTGTTGGATCCCGTTGAAAAGGCAGTTGGGAGCCACCTGATGTGGGTGCAGGGAAGAGAACTTTGGTCCTCTAGAACAGTATTCATTTTAAACCACTAAGGTGTTTCCTAGCCCCCTGTAATTTGCAAAAGGCACACGTGGCTGGGTATGGCAACACATGCCTATAGTCCAATTTAAAATAAAGAGAAGGCGGAGTTGCAAGGATCTCTAAAGCCTACAAATTTGTGGCCAACCTGAGTAATATCCAAAAACCTTCTTTTATTAAGAAAGAAAGAAAGAAAGAAAGAAAGAAAGAAAGAAAGAAAGAAAGAAAGAAAGAAAGAAAGAAAGAGGAGAAGGAGGAGGAGGAAGGAAGGAAGGAAGGAAGGAAGGAAGGAAGGAAGGAAGGAAGGGGAAGGAAGAGAGAAAGAAAAAAAAGAAAGAAAAAAGGAAAGGACGGACGGAAAGAAGGAAGGAAGGATGGATGGATGGATGGATTGATTCAAAAACCCTTCCACATGTTCCTGCTAGAACCTTAAAAAAAAAAAAAATCAATAATATATCTGAATTGCATTTTTAAAGATTTTTTTAAGCTTTATTTGTGTGTTTTGTATGCCCATATATGTGTGCCTGATGCTCAGAGAGGTAAGAAGGGTGCGCAGGATTCCTTATAACTGGAATTACAGATGGCTGTGAGCCATCATGTAGGTGCTGAGAACAAAACCTGGGTCTTCCTCAATAGTAGCAACTGCTCTTTTTTTTTAAACAAATGTTTTTTTTTTTTTAAAGATTTTTTTTATTTATTTATTATATGTGAGTACACTGTAGCTGTCTTCAGACACACCAGAAGAGGACATCAGATCTCTTTACAGATGGTTGTGAGCCACCATGTGGTTGCTGGGATTTGAACTCAGGACCTCTGGAAGAGCAGTCGGTGCTCTTAACCTTTAGCAACTGCTCTTAACCATTGTGCCATCTTTCCAGCTCGTGGACCTGTATTTTTCAAAGCCTTCTTCTTTCTTTTTCCTGTTACAGAAATGTGTGTTACCCTCCCTGGCTTTACACACTGGCCTCAAGCTCATTGCATAGCTGAGACTGGCTGTGAGCTTCTCCTTTTCCTGTTTCTTCTCCCAGTACTAAAAGTACAAGTGCTTCTCTGCATCCGACGTTCAAGAGAAGCCCACGGAAAGATTTAATCTTTCAAGCAAACACACCCAGGTCTGTTACTTAGCATGTGCATGTGTTGCTGCTGTACATCTGTGGCAGTCAGAGGACAACCCATGGGAATCAGTCTGCTCCTAACACCCTGTGGGGCCTGTGAGAAGAACTTAGATTCTTAGGCTGTACAGCATACCCAGAGTCATCTCAGCTGTCCAATAATTTATTCTTAAATTAACAATAGAAGTATAATTTCAAATATACTGTATATGTTTATATATATATATATATAGATAGATAGATAGATAGATAGATAGATAGACAGACAGACAGATAGATAGATATAATAAGCTTAGTCCCATTTCTTCAAGGGCTGAAAGTAACCTAAAAATAAAATCCCGCTGGAGAGATGGCTCAGTGGTTAAGAGCACTGACTGCTCTTTCAGAGGTCCTGAGTTCAAATCCCAGCAACCACATGGTGGCTCACAACCATCTGTAATGAGATCTGATGCCCCCTCACGGTGTGTCTGAAGACAGCAACAGTGTACTCATATATAATAAAGAAATAAATCTTAAAAAATAATCCCAATTCAGATCTATGATACAATGAAATCTTATACAAAGCAAGTGCTCTCCTAGGGTAAAAAAAATGGGCAAACCAATAAAATTAGGTATAACTGGATCCAGAACTTCTAATTATTCATTTACTTAGCATGTTACATATATACTCTTGTCAAAAATCAATGAGTGTGTTCAATTAGAGATCACAACTTAGTTGAAATAGGAAATATTTCTTTCCTTTTTACATTTTACCAATTTCTCTTTTAACACAGACAAGTAAAAATTCAATTTAAATAAAGTTATGTGTGCCAGGTGTGTAGCTCAGAGTGAGCTTGCCAGGCATACATAAGGCCCTAGTTCAGTTCCCAGCACTGAAGAAACTGGGTGTGATGACAAGTGTTAATGACATCAGCATTCTGGAGGTGCAAGCAGAAGGAGGAAAAGTCCAAGTTTATACTTGGACATTTGAGTTTGAGCAGCCTAGGATACATAAGACTCTATCTAAAAAAAAAAAAAAAAAAAAAAAAAAAAAAAATTTTAAATTATCCCATATTATAGTAGCATGTCTGTAATGACCATACTCAACACTTAGCCTGAGGCAGGAGAATGACAAGTTCAACACTAGTCTAGGCTTTAGAGTGAGACTGTTTCAAGCAAACCACACATCTAAACAAAGACAAGACCAAAAAAACAACCACATCTTCCCTGAAAACTAAATAAAGTTTTAGGCATTTAAAAACGTAAAAGGCGGGGGCTAGAGAGATGGCTCAGTGGTTAAGAGCACCGACTGCTCTTCCAGAGGTCCTGAGTTCAATTCCCAGCAACCACATGGTGGCTCACAACCATCTGTAATGAGATCTGATGCTTTCTTCTGGTGTGTCTGAAGACAACTACAGTGTACTTATATATAATAAATCTTTTAAAAAAAAATGTAAAAGGCAAAACCAACAGATCATTAGGACTTATGTATACTCACTGGTTTAGCAACTGTTTAAAAATGGATGTAACCCTGGCTTCTACCGCAGCACATCTGCTATACAGGATTTTTAAACTTTTCTCAAAGAGCCTACTTATATCACATCAGTAAAAACACACTGTCTAATAATGTCTGCTGATCTCCCTCCACTGGGTCTAGCAGTAACTTTACTAGCTACAGTAATGGCTGCCTATGGACTGCAGAGTATTCTCAAAGTACTAAGCACATTACAGATGTTCTTCCTGTAAGGCAGCTAGGGGAAAAGTGCAGTCAGATACCTCTGTTTTTGTCTTTACTTTAGATGGTGTGGAGACTGCAGAAGATGTTTTTAATTCATCCTTCAATTGTGAGATCTTCTCTCCCAGTTCTTTCAAGGTCTTCATTATGTTTGCTCTTTCTTCTGGTTTCATGTTTTTGTTTTTTTCTAGTTTAGAGATCAGCATCTACAAAATAATCAGGAAAAACTAAGTCTATGTTTAGCAAATGTAGGCCTTACTATGACGACTTTGTAAATCAATTCTATACACCATTCCAGCATGTGAACAAGGGATTCCTTGAGTACCTTCTGGCATTCTATCTGCTTTTCCAACATTTCTTGTCTCTTTTTCCTCATGTCTTGCTGTAACTTCATAGCTTCCTGAATAATGTAAACAAAGAAGCCGTAATGGATTAGAAAAGAAAATTTAATGATACATTCCCAACTCATTTCTTCTTCTCTAAATTGGACTTTCCTCCCTGAATCAAACAGTGGAAGGGGCAGCTAGGGTATGAGATGAGGCTAGAACATCTCTATGAGCTCAGAACTCAAACAACTGAAGCAAAAAGAGGTGAACTGGAAGTCAGCCAGGGCTATACAAGGAGAATCTGTGTAAAAGGAAACAAAAAAAAACCCTTAAAATCAGAAATTAAACCTTTCAATATATTTTCCCAACAATTCCAGTAAACTGTGTGATTTATAGCTAGCTATTCTTTGCACCTTTACAGAAAAGCAGCCTGCTCTGACTTTCCAGTATGACAGGCCGAACCCTTATTCCTGAAGCTTCAAGTTTTAAAATATGAGTACAGCTCATATTTGGAATAATCAGGATTCAAAAATTTGCCTTGGACATTTTGTTCCTACCTTGCTGGAATTAAACCTCTCTATGGAGACAGCACATATAAATATGTGTTTTTACTTAAAATCCCTATATAAACAGCTTAAATCTAAAATGATTTATAATGTTTATAATGACTCATAAACATGTTATAGGTATGTGAAACATTATCTGACTATAAAAAAGGAATTAGAAAATACTCTGCTGGGGGTGTGGCTCGGTGGTAAAATACTTATCCAGCATGCGCCAGGCCCTGGGGCTCCATTCCCAGCAACATCCCACCCACCCCAAGAAGAAAAGAAAATTGTCTGCTTTTCTTCCTTGAACGAAAAAAAAAAAAATGTGGTGGTGTATGCCTTTAATCCCAGAGGCCAGTCTGATCTACACAGACAAATACTGTCTCAAACCTAACCTAACCTAAAAGAAATATATAAAAATATTAGTGGTTATAGTTCAGTGATATGTGTTTAGTGTACTTAAGGCCCTCTCGGCTTAAACCTCAGAACCAAAACCTATTTATTAATGTACTTAATGTAACTATTCGCGGTAACTGGAGTGTGTTTTTGGAGTTGTTCACCATTTTTCAGGTGTATTGAATGGAGAAAGCATAGCTGTTGTACAGCTCTGCAGCAACAGGGGTGTAAAGGTTAGCATAGGTGCTGAAGAACTTATCAGGGGAAACTGTTACCTGTTTCTTCTTAAGCACTTCTTGAACATCATGAGATTTAGACCCTGAACAAAGTTTTGAAGGTGCCTTTAAGTTCGAGGAACTGTAAATTGTTTTTGGATGGCCTGGAGTAGAAAAAACCTAAAGAAAAATTACAAAAACAAAAACAAAGAACATGTAAGTATGATTAAATTAAATCTTAAAAATGTTTAAAATCATTTTTAGAATAACTACTTCTACTAGAGACGGAAGATTGTTTGGGGGCAGGAGTGGAGTGTGGGGGGTTGAGACCGTTTCTGTGTAATCCTGGCTGTCCTGATTTGTAGGATCAACTGGCCTTGAACTCAGAGAGGTCCACCTGCCTTTGCTGGTACTAAAGGCATGTACTACACCAAAACCATCTAATTTTTTTTCTTTCATTCAAGGAAGAAAAGCAGTTTTCTTTCTCTTCTTCAGGTGGGTGGGATGAGGCTAGGGAAGGAACCCCAGGGCCTGGAGCATGCTGGATAAGTTTTGCAGTTTACTATGATCTAAAACCCACTTTATGGTACACAGAAAAAGTACCTTCCTTTGTAAAGTTAAACACACTTTACTGTGTAGATGGAGATACTACATTTTAGGAAATCAGTTTCTGACAGGCGTTTGGGGATTTTTATAATTACAAAGAACTTACAATTACTTGTAACTTATACATATGTATTTTACACTTTAAACAGTTTATCTTTGTTGCAGATTCTTAGAAAAACTGTTATATGTGCATATAATTTTGTTATATTACCGAACCCTGCCAAATTTAATTTCGTGAGAGTTGAATCACTTAGCATTTCCATCAGCATTTAAGTCTCAAGTCCACTTGGAATTTATCCTGGTTTATGATGTAATTTTTTTTTTTAAAAATTGTAATTTTATCATATGACTACTCACTTATACTGATATCAAGAAAATTACTTTGGATCTGATACTAGTTAGTTGATATAATAAATCCCTTTTGCAATGAAGTCTACTTTTTGTTCTGTTTCAATGGTCTGCTAAATCATGTGCTGCCATTAAACTGTCTTAGTCACAGAGACCTTATAGATTTTTGAACTATCCTTTCTCCAAGTCCCTCTTTGTCATGATAACTACACATGCTGTATAGATATATTCCTAAAGCAAGCAACATGTCGGCACTTGGTTTTAAACAGACTTTCACTGCTTTAGTCTCAAGATTTTATTTTTAATTTTAATTACTTATTTTTAATTAGATGTGAATATACTTATGTCATAAGCATGTGTGCTCACTGCCCATAGAGATCCTTGAGACTTGAAGTTATATTACAGGCAACTGTCAGCTGCTAGGTGTGGGTGCTGGGAACCAAACTCAGGTCACCTTTAAGATCCAACTCCCTAGACTTACTAGGTTCTTAACTATACCTAAAAGGGAAAATGAAAGCCAGATGTGGTGGTACATGTCTTTAATAACAGCACGAAAGAGGCTGAAGCAGCAGAATCATGAAAAAAAATCAGGGCGGGAGGTATGGACTAATAAGGACATCTACCTATTAATATACAGTTAAAAGCTAAAATTCTCTGATTCTTAGACAGCTCTAAGTAAAAGAAAATTAAACAGCAAAATTCTGAGTTATAGAAATTAGGGACATACACTTAGATTAATTGTCATGCTTGCCCTGTTGAGAAAAAGACTACAAATCCTAATAGTAATGAATTTCTGTGCATATTTAATGGCTTAAATAAACATGGCAGTCACGGACTGCATACCGGGCAATCGTCCCCAGAAGAACCACCAGTCTGATTTAGCAAGTGAGATGTGTCACTCTGGTTAGTAGTTGCATGTCCAAGACGGTGTTTAACAGGTACTTTGTTAAGAACATAGGCACCAGAGGTCTGTGGTTTGCCCATCATCTACAAATACAAAATAAATATCTATGTGATATAAGTTTAAAAATACACACGAGAATGATACAAATTTAACATAAAGGTTATAACTGAAATGAGAAAATGCTTCAATTACCTGTAAAACTGTATTCTTTAAGGCACTATGAATATATAGATGGTTGTATTACCCATATTGTTTTAGATGTCTAATACATGTCATAACAGCTAGGAGGAGCTCAGTAATATAGCCAGTGCTAAATGTGAACAAGTCCCTGGTTCAGTCCTGAGCCCCCAAAATACATGTTTTACAGTAAAGCACACACTCTCTCTCTTCACAATAGCTTTTACAAATCTCTCTAGTATACCATGTTTTGAAGATAGGTTTTAAGCTTAGTATAAAGAGCAGTGAAATGAGAGTCGAGCTTGCTGCATTCTTTCATCAATCATCCAACATCTGACAAGTATTCACACTTAAATCCAAAGATAGAACAGAGTACAAACAAAAATGTCTGACTTAGATACTAATGAGCAGGAGTGATGAACAGAACTCAGATGACATGCATGCACACACTCTTCAGTGTTTTGAGATAGGAATGTGCTATGCAGCACAGGCTGGCCTCAAACAGATTACTGCCTCAGTGCTCTGCTTGCTTGTTTTTCACTTTTTCATCAGAACATATTTACCCTAAAGATGGTAACATCGAGGTGGAAATTACTGTTATTGTCAATATCTGGGTATCTCTAATGCACAGTGGCTAGATCTTTCCTTCTTTTACTTTTTCATTGAAATGTTTTAAGAAATATGTGATTGTTTTAAGAGTCAAGGACAAAAAATATACAAGAATCAAAACCCTTGTCCAAACACAATAATGCAACTGTATGTCCAGTACTTATGAGGCAAGGAGAGATGATCCTATGATGGTCAATCTTAAGCTTCAAACTGAAAATTCCTCTCAAAAACACAAAACAGAATCTTAGTTCCTTGGAGGTTCCACTTCAGTTTTTAAAGGAGTAAAATTGTCTGCATGGGAAATGGCAGGACAAATGGATAGATATAAAGGTGACTAATTCTAATATAGAGCAAAGTAGTTCAGGATTCAGAATTTAGGGGTAGAAGATGCGTAACACTAGGATTTTGAAAGCTCATCATCTAGAGACTGTCGTATGGGTGAAGCTAAACAGGTTAGAACTAGGTTAATCACCCTGCTGTAGACTAGCTCTCTCAGCTTTAGGGCACTGCAAAGCTTTTTGAAGCAGATCCCTGGGCCTTTTCCACAAAAATTGATTCAGAAGATGGGAGGAGGGGGAGTAAAAAGCTAAGTTTGAGAGCCAGGGTTTCAGTCCCCACAGCTATATAAAAGCCATACATTCAGGGAAGCCACCTGTAATCCAAGTACCTAAGAGGAAGAATCAGAGGCTAAGGTAAACTGGCTAGCTAGATTGGGAGAATTGGCAAGCTCAGGATTCAGTGAGTCCCCGCCTTAGTAAATACAGTGGAGAATCAACAAAGACACACAATGTCAATTTTAGCTTATATCCACCCATCCATGCCCATACCAAATAATTAAATTAAATTAAATTAAAAATGGGTAAGGTCTAAGAATCTGTACTTCTTTAATAATCAGGTCTCAGGAGACCAGATGATACTGGTTCATACATCAAACTATAAACAACCCTAATGTGGAAGGTGTCAAGGCTGTGAGCTGGAAAATAACAGCTGAGAAATGACACTAGGGTTTTAGTTAGCAAATATTACCTTTTGGATGCCTCCGTGGACTGAAGAGGGGGAAGACTGGGTTACCATCACCTGCTGCGGATGAAGATGCTGTGGTAGGTTGTGGTGCTGCTGTGAAAGGTGACTCAGGGTATGTTGCTGCTGCAGGAGAATCTGTGCTGAGGACTGGAGTGCTGGTTGCTCATTGTTCTCTCTGTGCCATAGGACTCGAATGAACCGATTGTTCAAAACAGCTTCTGTGCTAGAAATGGCTTTCCTGGCCTCCTCATTGGTAAGGTACTGGATGAGTGCTGCTTCTGGATCACCTTTAAAAGCAACCTTTAAAGAAAATAAAGGCAGTAACTTAAACTATGAATTAAATTATGTGCCTCCAAATTTGTATGTTAAAATGCTAGCCCTCAATGGAGAACAGGATTAGGGAAAAATTCAGTTTACATGGGATATTCCAAATTGTGGCCTTAATGTTTTTAGTTAAGGTGGCCTTATGAGAAGATGAAGAGGTCTCCATACCACCCTTTCACCCTCTTTGCCATATGAAGACAGTGAGAAACCAGGTGAGAAACCAAGCTAAGAAGGCATCCCTAGTTCAAGTAGCAGTAGATGCCTTTGGAGTTGGAGTTACAGGCAGCTGTGACCTACGCAATCAATGTGGACGCTGCGATCCTAGCTCAAGTCCTCTGGAAAAGCAGTTCACTCTTACTTGCCAAACTGTCTCTTCTACAATAATTCCTACTGTTTGTTTATTCAGCCTATGGTATTCAACATAAATGCCTGAGAAACTGTTCTACCTATGTATAATAATAAACCATCCAGTTCTTTTTTTCTAAATGCCATAAAGAATAATGACAGAAAACATTTAAGAGAAAAGGACATGAATTTAAACTAACGTACAGTCAGTTAAATCCTCACTTGTAACTACAAATTCATAAATTCAAACTTCTATACAAGTAGACATCAAAAAAATTATGTTATCACTACAATTGATTTGATGCTGGATAATTTACCATAAATCTCAGTTTCTTAGATAACATTAATAAAGACTGGAAAGTCATTTGTTTAGACAAAGACCTATGAACAACAACAAAAATAACAAGAACCTACCTGGTATTTTCAAGAAAAGATTACAGAAAAAGAATCAAATGAATTCTCAAGAACAAATTCAACTAAAAAATTTCATGATACACACATGCACACTTGGATATCTAATCGAGTTTACAACTCTTTGCAAAGTTGGAATCACCATTGCCTCTAATCAAGGTGAACTGCTAGGAATACTTTCCAAAACTCACAGCACACATGCATTCTGTCACAGATTGAATTAAATTACCTGGATATTAACTATGGTTCCAAATTTGCTGAAGTGTTCATTGAGCTTGGTAATGTTGTTCAATTCCTGGGGAATTTTTTTCACTTCTAATTTGGTGTTTGTGTACTGATTCTTCCTTAAGAAGCCTGGTTTACTCTGATTGTTGTTCCCTTGTCTGAAACAAGCATTGAGGAATCTTGGTTAATTCTCCCATCCTATAGCTAGCTAAGAGATGCTACCATCAGCAAGGAAAGTAACGTTTAGGCACTCTTCAAAAATTACAGAACTTTATTATATCCCTCATTACAATATAGAGAGGGAGGGGAAAACAGAATGAAGTATTTTGAAGAGAACTTGTCCAACTGATACTAAAGCATGTTAGAGCCACACAGGTGCCAGGCTACCTTTAAAACAAATAGAGCAATGTTTTTTAACCACATATTTGTCATTTTTAAGCATGCATTTTTCAACTTCTGCAAAGGTACCAATGTTTTCTTCCTAGTCACTCCTGGTATGTCAATGATGTTTAATATTGGGTGAGGAGTAGGTACAATTTACAAATATTATGAATATCCTGTTACTTTTTAATTTCTAGGATATTCTAAAGATGCCTCTTGGAACCCTAACTCTAAAAAGCATACTTTAAAAAAATCACTAATTAATGATTTGTTTGTTTGCTTGTTTTTCTGGACAGGTTTTCTCTGTAAGAGCCCTGAATGTCCTTGCTTTGGAGACCAGGCTGGCTTCAAACTCAGAGCCATGGAATTAAAGGCACGCATCACCACACTTTGCAAAAACGTTATTAACCAAATGAAACAACACAAGCATTGATTATATATTTCTAATAAACAAAACCATCTTACTTTCCCAGCCAAGGCTTCTTTGTAAGGGGCCCTTCCAAACCACTAATAGCTCTCTTTCGGCTCTCTGGTTCCAGAACTACTCTGGTGATGTTGCTATTAATTGAAACAGGAACTGGTGGTTCAGTCTGGATGACAATATTAGCAGCTGTTGGAAACAAAAATTCCCATTAATGAATTTTGAGGAAAGATCAAATAATTGGAATATTTAATCTAAAGCTAAAAGGTCCTATGAACAACACTCACCTACTACCATTTCCTATGTTTGTTTTGTTTAAAGGCAGATCACTGACTTTCTGCCTCAGTTTGCCAAGGGCTGGGATTAGAGGCCTGCACAACCATGTCTCGCTTACCATTTCCTTCTTAGAAATGCTTATCAGCAAGGAAAGCCACAAATGACTATTCTTTACACTCAAAAAATTAAGTAAAATTAAAACTTAAAACCTCAAAGACAATTCAATGTGACAGTTAACTCAAGCAGACCATCATCGAATGCAAGAAAGTTATTGGAGAGAGTAGTCTGAGGAGCAAGGCCATATATATACACACACACACACACACACACACACACACACACACACACACACACACCATAAATTTACTTATTTTTACAATATAAATATATAACAATTACTGTTTTCAACAAGGGATTAAGCAATACAACTACAATTATTATCTGCCTCCATTCATAGTCCAACAAAATATTCACCACATAAAGGTTTTCTTTTGTTTGTTTGTTTTTCAAGACATAGTTTCTCTGTAGAGCCCCTGCTGTCTTCTAATTATGTAGACCAGGCTGGCCTTGAACTAAAAGATCTATCTTCTGATGCCTGAGTGCTGAAGTTAAATGTATGTGGCACCACCAGCAGCTAGTGATTTTCTTATATGCAATATTACATTATTTTGTTTTCCTTTTTTTTTTTTTTTTAAATCAGATCTCATTCTATAGCCCAGCCTGGCCTGGATCTCAATCAGTCCTCTGCCTCAGTCTCCTGAACATTGACTCGAATTATAGTGAGGCACCATGCCTAGCTATGTGTTTGTATAGGATCATATTTTACTCTAATGTATTTGCAAGGAAACTGAACTCACATTAGAGATATATGCTTGTGTTTTATCTTGGCTTGATTTTTGGGGGGATTGGGGAACAACTTGAGACAAGACCTGACTATGTATCCCTGGTTGGCCTGTAACTTACTATGTAAACTAGGCTAGCGTCAGAGATCTGTCTCTGTCTCCCAAGTGCTGGAATTAAAGGCATGGTTAATGGATCCATCCCCACCCCCTTTTTATTAAGGTTTGTCTTAGAAACTTTGAAATAGATCCTGATGTAATTTTTACTGATTTTTGTTTGTTTGTTTGTTTTCTGTTTTTAGACAGGGTATCATGTGGCCCAGGCTGGCTTTGAACCTGCTATATAAAGATAATCTTCAACCCCTGATCCTCCTGCTGCCACACAGATTTAAAAAAGAAATTGCCACTGGGCCTGAGTATATAGCTGTAATCTTAAAGAGTAAATTGATAAAATGCTAATTTACTTGTAGTGCTTAGGCTTGAACCATTATTGGTTTGAGACTACAGCCCTCAAAATGCACAATATTCCTTTGATCAATTCTTTGAGGGAAAGGAACCAATCATTTCACCTTGTATCTGAACTCTATTACTGTGCTCAGCACACAACTAAAATGGTCTGAAGTCCTACCAAAACAAAAAACTGAAAATATTATTTTCTGTATCTATAATAAATATATTCTTTAACTATACCATTAAAATTTAGAAGCAAAGTCATTAAAAGACTTTGAGATGATTACCCAGTATGTTTTAAAAGTATAAGTAGTCTGATTTCCTCAAGAGAGCTCGGAAACACAAAAATATTAACTATAACATTAAATTACTATGTCACATTTATCATCAGAAAAGAGCATTCTCACCTCTTGGATTTGCATCCATATCTCCAGATGTGAGGCCAATCAGGTTGGGACGCTGTGTCTGTGCTCTTGAAAAGAACTGTCTGTACTGAGATCTACCAGAACTGGTGATACTAGGTGCTTCAGGATTATAACCATCTGGTTCATATGTATCTGAAAAACAAAACAAACAAACAAAAAAAACCCAACACTTAGAAAATCAGTGAGTGCTCAAACTATTCCCTATAAATAAAGAGCAGTTCAAATCATGTGTTCTTCAAAAAACTTAATTCCATCAATGCATATACACCTCTTTGTGAGTTATGTCAAACATTCCTTTAGGAGTGAGGAAGCAAACAGTGCTACTGTCATGAACATAGAGCCATCCAATTCAACCCACTCAGTCTTGTTTACCCTGTATATTAACCACATACTTCAATCTTCAATAACCATACATATTTTTATCACCGATTTTTGTTTACACGAACAAGTTTACTCAAAGATTGTTGAGTTGTGTCTTAGTAATCTAGGTATTTCTATAATCAATAAATTAATTTTTTAAGCCAAAGAAAGATAGCTGGCTTCCTATCCAAAGCGTATTTCAAATAAGAGCCAGGTAAGTTAAAATTTCACATTTATAATTATTTTAAAACCACCCTTTTACTTTTATCACATTTCTTATACTTTTTTCTAAAACAAAAAGTCATTTTTAAAATTCTAACCCTATGTAATTATTTTACTAGTGTAAAAACCGATTCTGAAATTACAGACTCAAATGGCACATATCTTCTCTCTAAATCAAATCATAGCAAGGTAGACTGAAGACATTGGCTTTCATAGTTACAATTCATGTGTTTCTTTTTATTCTTAATGAAAAATGTGTTTAATGATTCATAAAACGTTCAAACTACCAGATTAGGTTCAAGTACATCTTTATTAAAGGCTATCACTTCTATGATTCAGAGTATAAGCTCACAAATGATCCACTTGCTGGAGAGAGAGTTCAGTGGTTAAGAGGACACACTGTTCTTGTAAAAGATCCAAGTTGTTTCTCAGCACTCTTGTCAATTGGTTCACAACCACTTGTAACTCCAGCTCCAAAGGATTCATTACCCTCCTCTGAATGGGATGGGCACGTGTACTCAGATGCATAAAACCATATACAGACATACGCACACACACACAATTAAAAATCAATAAAATAAGCCAGGTGTGGGGGTACATGCCTTTAATATCAGCACTTGGGAGGTAGAGGCAAGTGAATCTTTATGGGTTTGAAGCCAGTCTGATCTACAAGGTTAGTCCCAGGCTAGCTAAAGCAATATACTGAGACTCTGTCTCAAATAAAATAAAGTAAATCTTCAAAACAAACAACCCCCCTCAGAAACTTCCTAAATTCTCAAAGCATTTTTTTCTCTGCCTCACCTTCTAAATAAGCTAAATAAGGAAGTCTTTGGTGCAGCTTATCATTCCCAACCCTCTTAGATTAAATCTTGCCCTGAACACTGTTATTTCCCAACTTCAGGTTCCGTGAGCATATTCTCTCCCTGCAAACACACCAACTCTTAAGTTTAGAACAATTAAACGCCACTGAGGGGCAACCAATTGAGACATCTAGTATCAGTACTAACACTGCTGGTCAGGGTTCCTTCTTGTCCACATTTCTTTCCTTTCACTTTTGAAAATAGCTTGTGGTGTAGTACAGACAAGCATCAATAGATTGAAAATGATTTCCTACAATAAAATAATAAATTATTTTGAAAAATTAGTCACTAGGGTGATCTGTGCTCTCTCCTTAGAATGGCTAAGGAAAGTTAATAAATTACTATCACAATGATATTCCTATTACAAGACCTACGTTCACTCTCAAGGCTTATTATATTCAGCCTCAAAGCTTCCTGGTGGTAACCTAATAAAACCAAAATCTATTTCAGTATGCTATCTAAGCAGTTAGTTACTCTGCCAGAGTATTCTTTGGCTTATACTCAATCTCTTCAGTTCTTGCTCTACATCCTTCCTTATAACTTTTTGTCTTCCACATGCAGAAGACAGAGTCAATGCTCAGTGTTTTCCTCAATCTGTCAGTATCTTATTTCCTGAGATAAAGTCTCTCATTGGATGTTCAGCTATAATGGCTGGTCAGTGAACCCCAGAAGTTCTCTCAACTAAATCTCACACCAGAATGATAGGTGTGTACCCCTATGCCCAGCTTTTTATAAAGGTGCTGGGGTTTCAAATTTAGTTCCTCACAATTTGAAGCAAGCATTATATTCAATGACCTATATACCCTTAATTTTTGTTTGTTTAAGTCAACTCTTATTACTGAGAGAAACATGCTTTAATGAAGTATAACTTAAAAGGAAATCCTATTTATTAGATTGAAGTATGTTAAATGTCTGAGCAATACATTTTGAAGATGATAGGTAAAATAACAAATTCCATAGATTCCACAGTTATGCTGTCCTGGCTAGTTTTATATCAACTTGATTCAAGCTAAAGTTATCTGAAAAGAAACCTCAATTGAGAAAAATACCTCTATAAGAAGCAGCTATAAGAAATTTTCTTAATTAGTGATTGATGGGGGTTGGGGAGCCCATTATGGGTGGTGCCATCCATGGGCAGATGATTCTATAAGGAAGAAGGCTGAGCAAGCCATCATGAGCAGCCAATAAGCAGTCCCCCTCCACGACCTCGTCATCAGCTCCTGCTCCAGATCCTTGTCCTATTTGAGTTCCTGTCCTGACTTCCTTTAATGATAAACTGTAGTGTGGAAGCATAAGCCAAATTAAACCCTCTCCTCCCTAAGAGTCTTTGGTCATAGTGTTTCCTCACAGCAATAGTAACCCTGACTAAGATAGAGGCCCACTCAAAGAACTAACAAAATAAACCCTACCTCAACCTTTAAGCACATCAACAAAGTACGGTCACAGTTTTCAATTACTGCTTAGTGGTAGCAGAAACTTCCCACAGCTGAGGCTACAGAAAGGTTCGAAATCCACACAACCAAATGACCTTGTTCTATGACCTCTGGGAACACAGAACCCAAATAAATGTAGATTCTACAATAAGGTCAGGCATAGTAGCAAACACCTGAAAACCTAGCACTCAGATTCCAAGTTCAAGACTAACCTGGACAATGTTGTGACCCTTGTTTGTTTTTAAAGGGCCCTTTAGTTAGTTATGAACTGAAATCCAAAAGACAAGCGAGACAAACATCTTTTAAAAAGAGACTATCAAAACACCAACAAAACATATCACAGATCTTCAAAATATATGTCAATAGGGTGAAATAATTTTCAACAACCCTACATTCATTATGAGCAATCTCTCCGTACAACAGGGAGTAGAAAAACTATGTTTATCCACCACCAACAAGAAACCAGATGTTTGGCTTTATTTCAAAGAAAAATTACCCTAGTTTTTCTTGAAATATACAAGTAATTAACTAGAAAATGCTCAAATAAGTACCATCTTCTATCTACCTGATTAGAAACTACATCAAGGAAGATGTGACTGTTACCAAGGCACTGAATGTAAACATACAGGACAACAGAGATGACAGACACACACAGAGGACCTAATCATCAACAACCACAAGGGACAAACCAAGAAACAGAGAAACAGAAAATAACTCTACCTAAGATCTTTATAGGAACTTTGAGTGCCAGGTCATCTGTCAGGTTGACCAGTTTAAGGTATAAAAGATCAGTGAGGAGGAGGATGGCCATCTGAAGCAAAGCTTACCTGGGACCAGAGGGGTGGGGCTGGAGACTGAGGTATGATACCCAATGGAGGATCCCATGAGGTTTCGAGGTGGCACCAAACGAGCTGCCAACAGAGGAGGCGGTGTCCCCAACTGAAGTCGCTCAGATGCAGCAGCACCATGTTCACGAGAATACATGGGCTGTCCTATAGAGGAAAGAATAGGAGGGCAGCTGGGATTGAGAGTCAATGCTTCTCTGAGGCAATGGTGTACTTCCTGAGGATGTGAGCCAAGAACAGAAAAATTACAACAAAAGGAACAGTAGTAGAGAAAGCCATTATTGAAGATTCTAACTCAAGAAAGCGCAGACATGCAACAAGTTAGGATGCATCAAGGCACAAAGAAACTAACACTGCATTATCTGCCCTGCAGATCCTTTCTCCTGTCTCTTCTATCTGTGTCTCTGCTTGAGAGGGTTTTGTCCAAGCTTGCTTGCCTCAATGTCACTGTAGAGGTGAGGCTAACATTGAAATCCTGATTCTATTACCTCCATGGCTCAAGTTCTGAGATTGTAGGTATGCAATACCACACTTGGCTTTCTGCTTTTTTGAATCTTAAGTGGAGTAAATATATGCTAATTTTATCTAAAGCTGAGCAATGAACCAACTGAGTTAGAGAAAGGTACCCTGAGCTACTGTTCATATAGAATCTAGTAGTCAATGAGCTATACAGATTGTTATGCATGTATCCCTCTAATCACAAGTGAAATGTCAAGTCTGCACAAAATATACTCCTGTATCTAAAAGCAGGAAAAAAATGCAAAACAAATTATCATACCCACAGCCTCACAAAGAATAAGAAATGTTCACTAGAAGAAAATTAAAAGGTGGTGGGAATTTGTTATCACCATAGAGAGGGCAATAACAAAGGAAAAAATTGAAGAAAATGCAAACAGACCAATACTGAATACAGGAAATGACTGTGGATATTAGAAGCCATGTTCTAAAATAGATTACATTTATAGACACAAACAACATGCACATGCACACACACACCACACACTTGAAAAGAGACAAAGTATCACAGACCAAAACCTTCCTTTGGTTTTTATTTATTACCATTTCCTAACAATGACATACAAAACATAAATTTATTATAAGGTTTAGTCAATATTTTATATAACAAGGCCAAACATTCACTACAACATAAGATCTAGTAAAGCTAGAAGATTTTAGTATGTGACTAAATGCCTTTTAATTTCAAAATCCCTTTAGATTTTCAACATGAACTGATAAGGCAGGCCACAAAGTAATCACTTGGTTTCACAGTAGTAAGAAGAAATAAGACTAAAATCTCTCATCTTCTTTGTCCACATGCATGAAGAAAAGGAGATGAAAAAGTTCACTGCAAAGCAGATGACACAACAACATCAATCCTTTCAAAATGTGTTTTAAAAGATTTAGTCAATCACTATATTGCAACGACAATTTAAAATAACCTCAAACATTAGAAAATAATAGTTCAATCATGACCTACTACAGAGAATTTTCACTGAAGAAAAAACAAACAAACCAAGAAGCTTAATGCTCAAGAGAAAAACCAAAAGAAACATGCCATCTGTGTGATGGCTTTAAATATATGATCCAGCACAAATCTGACTGGTTATGTAATCAGTAAGTAGTCTATAGACTTAAGGACAAGCTTGTGCAATATCAGTTTTTAAAACCACAGACAGCATGTGATTCATTGATTCAAACATTAAAAAGAGTGGCTAAAGCTGATGCATGCCTGGTGCCTGTAGACCAAAAGAGATCACTGCACACTCCAGACCTGGACAGTTGTGAGCTGTTCTGTAGGTGCTCAAAGTGTATCATTGCTCTTAACCTCTGAGCCATCTCTCCAGCCCCCCAAATTTCCCAACACACTAAAAATATACATAAAGATCTTTACTTTATTTGAACAAACCAAGTTACGCTATTTGGAAATTACCAATTATATTATTTATAAAAGAAAACTTGAACAATCTTAAGGGTCCAATTTATCTGTCTCAAAGACAGTATTTAAAGTGGAAACTAAGGAAACTACATTAAAATCAACTAAATAAAAAGATATTAAAAAAACTATGACTAAAATACTCTATTATACTTTCCAATGTTTTTTTATGTGTATGTTTTATGTTTATGTATTCCTGTGACGGTACATATGTTCCTTCAAGGAAGGATTCATATGTACAAATGTGGGCATGCGTGCCACTGTATGTGTTGAGGTACGGTCAGAGGACAATCTTGGGTGTCTTCGCTTTTTACCTTGTTTCACAAGTTTCATGCTATATTTACCAGTTGGTCCTCAAGATCCCAGAGAATCTGCTTCTCTTCTCACTGTAGAAGCACTCAGATTCCCAACATGAGCTACCATGTCTGATTTTACCTGTTCTGGAAACCTGAATTCCAGTTTTCACACTTGTACAGCAAGTCTGTTATCCATTCGAGACACCTCCCCACAAGTCTCCAATTTTCAAATATTTTTTACACATATGATTCCCACTCTAGGCTACTGTAATGATGATTCAATACCAGAACTTATTACATTTATTTCTGTGTGAGTGTGTGTGTGTGTGTGTGTGTGTGTGTTTGTGTGCGCGCGCGCCCGTGCGCACGTGCAAGCACGTGTGTGTACACATGCAAATGTAGGGAATCCAGAGGACAACTTATATTGGCTTTCTCTTTCCCCCTTATGGGTCTTGAGAATCATACTTAGGTCACCAGGTTTAGAGGCAAGCACCTTACCTTTACCCACTAAGCCATCGGACCAGGCCCCGAAATTGTGTTTTAAATGCTAAAATGGCTAGCAGATCCTATACTCTAGGACTTTAATTTTTTTCTATAAACTGTGAAATGTGCTATATGTACATGCTCATGTGGGCATATGCATATGAAGACAAAAAGCTGACATCAACATCCTCCTATATTGCTTTTCTTTCTACTTTTTAATTCTTCATTGTAAAAATTGAGACAGGACCTCATGTATGTCTGGCTGGCCTCAAATGTACTATGTAAATGAGGATGGCCCTGAATTACTAATTCTCCTGCCTTCCCTTCAGAGTACAGAAAAGACAGGTATATGCTACCACCTCTGGATTTAAGTGACACTGAGCACTGAACCCAGGGCTTCATGCATAGTAGACAAGCATTCTACCAACTGAGCTACATTATTTTTGAGGCAGGGACTTTCACTGAACCTATAAGGAGCTCCAGGAATACAAATGTCTGCTTCCCTGCAGCACTAGAGCTACAGCACTCGCTACTACACCTGACCTTTACTTGTTACTGTGGATCTAAACCCAGATCCTCATGCTTGCAATGTAAGCACTTTACTAAGCCATCTTCCCTGCTCCTCTCTGTATATTTTAGAACCAAATTGTATGCTTTTAACTATGGAAGAAAATCCACAAAGCTGTCTGAATGACATAATTGTGACTTGTCCAGTATTAATATTCTATTTGCCAACAAATAAATTCTCTTTGTAAACACTGACACAGCATCTAAGATTATAAAATAGTAAAACATAAGTACCAATGAGAAATTAACACTTTGTATTGATCTGAAAGTAAAAATGGTAATTATTAAAAGCGCTGTTTTTATTCTAAGACTCTATCTATCTATCTATCTATCTATCTATCTATCTATCTATCTATCTGGCTTAATTTTAAAGATTTATTTATTTTATGTATATGAGTACACTGTAGCTGTCTTCAGACACACCAGAAGAGGGCATCAGATCCCATTACAGATGGTTGTGAGCCACCATGTAGTTGCTGGGAATTGAACTCAGGACCTCTGCAAGAGCAGTCCGTGCTCTTAACCACTGAGCCATCTCTCCAGCCCTTAAAAATGTATCTTTAAAATTAAAAAAGATACTAGATATTTTCCTATGTAGTCTTTTGTTCTGAAAAAGTAAGAAGCTGAGAATTATATTTGTTCCCTAATATTCTTAGGTCTGTTACAAATCTCTCTGGAAAACATTACACTCTTTCTTTTAAAGATATGAGAGAAAGGCCACCAGAGATCAGTTAACTTACACATCTTAGCTCCATAGCATCTAACCGCAATGCCTGGCACATGATTAACACCTGAACAAGTATTTTCTGAATTAATGAATATTGAGCTAAGTCACTGAGATTACTGGCAACTGTCAAATTTTTTAAAATCAACACCAGCCGGGTATGGTAGTACAGACCTTTAATTCCAGCAGGCAAGAGGCAGGGGCAGATGGGATCTCTGTTAGTTCGAGGCTAGTGTAGTTTACAACAGTGAATGCCAGAATAGCCAGGCATATGCAGAAAAACTCTGTCTCAAAACTTAATAATAATAATAATAATAATAATAATAATAATAATAATAATAATAAATAATTAGCACTAAGCAGAGTATTTATAGAGTATGTCACAATATTTAATTTGGTATTAAAAAAAGTGGATAACTGCCAGTTTCTTTAAAAAAGGAGAATTTTTACTATGACAACACTAAATGTAACAATATAAAAATATGCCATTTGCTTTATACTGCAATAAATCCCAGTTTATATATTTATAAGTACAAAAGACATTTTAAACTGTTGACGCACAGAAATAGTGAGTTAACTGCCCTGTGGTCACTACTAAAAAGGGTAACAGGAACCTTCATATACTGAGTTTATTATAGTATCTTCATTTTTTTTATATATTTGATATTTCTCATAAGTAAAAACAATGACAGCAACAATAAAACAAACTGCTCTATGAAAAGATACTAATCAGAAGACCATGAGACAGCAGAAAATGTCAAATTTCTGATTTATATTCATAAAAGGCAAAAAAAAAAAATCAAACAGACCTATATTTAAATATATATATCATTATGTAACAAATGCTTATAGGACATGAATGTTTCTCAAGTTCTTAGATTTGAACCTTGACCCAGTAAAGAAAGTATTCATGTAGCTGTAAAGAAGAAAATGCTTTTTCTTGAGTCACACATCAAGAGCATGTTAGACACTGTGCATGTTAGAAACAATGAAAAAGAGATTAGCAAAGAAGACCTAAATCATAAGAGCAAGAGTCAGAAACCTAAGAGAAGAGTCTCTGATGATTCAGAAGGAAACAGTACCTCACCACTGAAGAGTTTGCATGACAAAAGTCTGAAGAATATTGACTTAACACTAAGTGCTATACCTTGGCAGAGGTGCTTAAACAAACATAGTGGTGTCAAATGATCCAAATGAGCTGTGAGTCAAACATGAGTAAGAGGAGAGGTTCTGGTGGAAAAATAGTGAAGGAGAAATGTCAAAGGAAATGGGTTTTGATGAACTGGATTTTTTAAAAAGCAAAAGCAAGGTTGGAGCTTGCCTTGTGTGCTAGGTAGGGCCTGGTGTTCAAGTACACATAGATCATTAAGGGGGGAGGGAGGTGTGTGTCAGTCACATGATGATGTCCACATGAGTAATTGGCTCTTGTACCCATCAACAAAGACAAGGGTAGAAGGCATTAATTTAAGAATTTTAAGAATAGACTTTATTAGGCTAGAGAGATGGCTCAATGGTTAAGAACACAAACTGCTCTTCTGAAGGTCCTGGTTCAATTCCCAGCAACCACATGGTGGCTCACAACCATCTGTAATGTGATCTGATGCCCTCTTCTGGTGTATCTGAGGACACAGTGTATACTCATATACTAAATAAATAAATCTTTAAAAAAACAAAAGAAGAAAAAATAGAATAGGCTTTATTTTCGGAGGTTGAAATCTGACAAGAAAATAGTAACTACATAGAATATAACGAATCCTTTCAGGTTAGCAGATGACAAAGACATATTAGATGCCTTACACAAATATATAAATTCATTTTCTCTTCAGAAGGATCATAATGAAGTAACATTACTCTCACTCAGAAAAAGAAACCAAGGTACATACAGAAGTTAAGTCACTTGGCCTGGATATGAGAGAGAGAGAGAGAGAGAGAGAGAGAGAGAGAGAGAGAGAGAGAGAGAGAGATGAAGAATCAGGATCTTAAACACTTCACTTGGCTGCCACTTTGTGACATGAACGAGATAAGGAAATGTTTCAGAGGTAAAGCAAATTTATAAGCACAGATACATAAGAAATGAACATACCATCATTTCTGTAGACAAAGAATTCACTATCTAACACTGTAAAACAATCACTCTTTTGATTGTTTTGGTTTTTTGAGACAGTAGCTTAAGTTGCCCAAGGCAGCCTCATATTTGCTATGTGGCTGAGACTGTCCCAAGTACTGGGATTTACAGGAGTATGCCATCATTACTGGCTTAATTGACCTGTGAAAAATATTTCTGAAAAATAATTTATATGTGTGTGTGTGTGTGTGTGTGTGTGTGTGTGTGTGTGTATACATATATCAATAAATATCCCAAGTTAGATAATGGTTACATATGCCTTTAATCCCAGCACTCGGGTACCACAGGAAAAAAGATCTCTGAGTTTGAGGACAGCCTGGTCTACAGAGCAAGTTCCAGGACAGAGAGAAACCCTATGTCAAAAAAAAAAAAAAAAAAAAAGTAAAACCACTAGACACTTGATATATAAATCAAAAAAGTTACAAATCAAAAGAACCACTTTAAAATTAAACATGTTAAAAATGTGTTAAAACTTACTATAATTTATGTTTCCTATCTTCACTTGAACACACAGTTAACCACTCGACATATTTTACCTGACTCTTGTACACTTGTTAGAAATCAGACCATCTGTGTTAGGAGGTCCCTTTAGCAGCAGCTCTCAATGCTGTGACTGCAGCAGTCACTAAGAATGACCATGTGCTATCATTCTACAGTAACAGAGGACTCATGGCTTCTCTCCACTCCAGCACACAAAATTGAAATACAGCCATATAACATGGTTCCTTTGTAAGTCTGAATACAATTGTACAGTTATACATTCCATAAGAACAACTCACATACAGTGCCACATTGCATGTCTGAAGATCAGATGACAACTAGCAAAGAGTCATTTCTCTCCTTCCACCATGTGAGACTCAGAGATCAAACTCAAGTTCTGAGCTTTGGTGGCAATTGTCATCTTGACAACCCATCAAAACCACCTTTGGGGGCTAGAGAGATGGCTCAGCGGTTAAGAGCACTGACTGCTCTTCCAGCGGTCCTGAGTTCAATTCCCAGCAACCACATGGTGGCTCACAACCATCTGTAATGAGATCTGATGCCCTCTTTGGGTGTGTCTGAGGATAGCTACATAAATTTTAAAAAACAAAACAAAACAAAACCACCTTTTGGAATGGTCTGTCTATTAATTCCTAGATTGCCCTGGACATCACATTGAGACCAGGCAGAAATGACACTATAGATCCTGCAGCCCAAAATGCAAAACTCTAGCCTTAGACCAGAATTACACAACTGGACTGGAAGCTACTCTCACACATCCTGGAATTGTACACCAACCAGGCTGAACTGCCATCCTTTGCAGACTACATCCCTGGGAGCTAAAAGACTCTTCATCAGAACATAGGAAAACACACCCTGTGTCCCGTCTCACAATCGCAGGTGACACTCCACTTACTGTGTAGCCCATCTGCCCTGTGTATGAAAAACTGATTTTTTTAATTAAAATAAAAAAAGCTAAGAATTTGTTGAAGTGACGTTTACTTACTTTCTGATACTGTATAAAGGAGGTTCTGGGGTAAAGGAGGAGGTAGTCTTGCTCCCACTGGTGCAAGATTGGGCACTGCACTTGTTCCAGGCTGGTCACGGCTGTTTATTAAGCTTGACTGTGAAATGGGAGGTCCTACAGAATTAAAAAAAAAAAAATCATCAAGTACAGGATTAATTCCTGGTAAGAACATGATACTAATACTAATGTATTCAGACTTAGCAATCTTGATGACACTCCTAATTCTCCAACAGGCAAAGTTCACCACAAGGAAAAAAGTAAGACTGAGTGCCTTTGCAGACATGAGAACAGAGGAAGGGACTTGAAGATCAGTAGCTGACATAAGCATTAAGTAAGTAATGAACAACCTGCAACTGTGAATCATGGCAAGTATCAAAGACAGTGAGGTCAAGCCATGGTGGTTCTGTCATTAGCCCCAGCACTCCAGTAGTAGGGACAGGAAGGTCTCTGTGAGTGCAAGGCCAGTGTGATCTACATAGAAGTTCTAGGCCAGGCAGGGTTAAAGAGAGAGATTCTGTCACCAAAAAATAAAAAACAAACAATAACAGCAAAATGGTGGAGGGCTGTGCTGTAGATGTAGTAATTCAGTTGGTGAAGCGCCTGCCTAGCAGCCACAAAAACTTGATTTGGATCCCATCTCCAGCACATGTCTGTAAGTGCAGTCCTTGGAAAGCAGAGAGAAAACCAGAAGTTCAAGACCCCTTGTCTCTAAATAAATAAATAGGGGACTAAGGGCAGTAAGGATGTTATTCAGGAGTAGTGTTTGCCTGACATTTGCAAGACCCTGAGTTCAACTGCCAGTACTCCACTAACAAATTAAACTTAAAATAGATAAATCAAAGAGAAAAGCTGAAGTAGCATATATTGAAGAAGTGATATGTTAAGAAGAAAATCTCTTAAGCTTCCATTATGTTATTGTTTCCTATCACATTTTAAGGCTTATAAAATCAACTTACATGCAAGCATAGAAGCTTACATGTAAGCAAAAATTGTGCCTGGTGGTGTAGAGGCAGAAGAGGGTATCAGATTCACTGAACTACCATGTGGGTGCTGGGAACTGAACCCAGGTCCTAAGGAAGAGCAACAATTGCTCTTAACTGCTAAACTATCCCTTAACCCCCATCTATCAATATTTAATATTCACAGTTGCTAAGTTAGGAGGGGCTGGAGGTATTGCTCAATGATAAAGTGTTTATCCAGAATACTAGTTAATTTTTGTCAACATTATACTAACTAATCACTTGGGAAGAGGGCACCTTAATTGAGGAATTACCTGTCAAGATCGGTCTGTAGGCAGAAATTTTCTTGATTGTTAACTGAATAGAAGGCCCTAACCCACTTTGGGTAGGTTGTCCTGGGCTATATAAGCAATGTTGCTGAATAAGTCAGTAAGGAGCATTCATTTTTCTCTGCTTCCATTCCTGCCTTGTCTTCCCTCAGCTATGAACTGACTGTAAGCTCTAACCTGAAACAAACTCTTCTTCTGTTCTCCCAAAATTTCAGTTTCAGTCATTGTTTTATCACAGCAACAGAAAGAAAACTAGGACACAAAGTGATACAGAGCCCTGTAAGGTACAACCAACCACCACCACTCCTAAAAGCAAAGCTGAAAAAAAACCTGTTTTCATTAACACCTGTTTATTAAACCCTTATCTGTTATTACCCACCTTTTAAATTTTTAGTGTGTGTGTGTGTGTGTGTGTGTGTGTGTGTGTGTGTGTGTGTGTGTGTGAGCTCACATGCTACACAGAATGCATGTGGAGGTTAGAGGACAAGCTGTGGGAGCTGCTTCTCTTCTTCTGCCATGTGGCTCAAAAGGACCTCACTTAGGTCATCAGGCTGGATGGCAAGCTTTTTGGTCTGCTGAGCCATTATTTCATGTCTCATTTTATGATTGGTGTTTTTATTATTATAACTTGCAGGGAAGTTAGCCATAGTGTGCATATGATGGTCAGAAGATAAACATAGGAAGTCAGTTCTTTCCTACTTCTATGTATTTTTAAGGACAGAACTCAGCTCTCCAGGCTTATACAGTAAGCACCTTGACCTGCTACATCTTGCCAGCCCTTTTGTTACCAACTTTAATGGGATGTATTATAACAGGGAAGCTTAGTAGGGTACACAGATAGGAATGTGCTTAATTATATTCACTTAGAACTGCTTTATATAGTTTAGTTTTGGCAATGGGGAGGGAAATCAGGCCCTCACACATGGTCAAAAACACTACAATACTAAGCTATACCACAGCCCCAAAAGAAATTGCTTTAAGAAAAATAGTACTGAGGATATAGTTCATTGGTTGACAATTTGCCCAGAATGACCTGGGTTCAATCCCCAAAACTGGGAGAAGAAAAAGAACCAGATGATGCAGGCCTATAATCACAGCTACATAGAAGGTTACAGACAGCAAGAGAATCTCAAATTCAAAGCCTGCCTAGACTACAAAGCTAGTTCAAAGCCAGTCTAGACGGCTTAGTGAGATCCTTAGGCAAAACCAATCATAAGGGGCTGAGGGGAAACCTGAGTGAAGAGTGCTGGCCTAGGCATGAATGAAGCCTAAGCTCTATCACTAGAACCAGGAACAAAGAAACGCTACTTCAGTTAAATGGCAATCACTTTTAAAATAATCATTTGTTATTCTTTAATAATGCAATGTCTAGTCCCCAGCTCCAGAAAAAAAGAAAAAAAAATAATGCAATGTCTGTATGTAGGTATTTTCTTACACCTTTGCATACATGTACATGTGAATATTCTGTAAGTTTTTTCAATTGAATTTTAAAAATTTTGTCTTATTCTTGTTCTTGCTATACTCATCACCTTACCTCAACCGTCTGCTCAGCCTCCAGAGTGTTGAATAACAAGAGTGTGTCACCACACCCAGCTAGCAACCATTATACTTCTTAAATAGACTTTTTACTGTGTGTGTGTATGTGTGTGTGTGTGTGTGTGTGTGTGTGTGTGTGTGTGTGTGTGTATGTGTGTGAGGTATAAAGGTACGTACACCCGTGCATATGTGCAGAGGTCGGGGAAGAATGTCAACTGTCCCACTCTATTCCTTGCCACCTTATTCCCTCTAGACTCTCACTGAACCTACATCTAGACTGGCAGGCAACAACCCCAGCAATCCTCCTGTCTCTACCCTATCCCTCAGTGGTGGGATTACAGGTACAGAGTCACGTCTAACTTTTAATTTCCACACTTGGAACCTGAACTTAAGCGTCTCATGCTTACACAGAAAGCACTCTTACTGACTACGCCATCTTCCCAGGCCCTTAAACAGCCATTTTAAAATATTTGTTGCTCTTGATTTGGCTAGATACAATAATGAAATACTTTTTTAAAAAACACAAATAAAAAGTCTTTTTCAGTAAAGAAATCCACAAAGAAATCCACACTGTTAAAATAGCATGGCATTTAGAATTTACTCCCACAAAAACAAATCAACCCAAAAAACTATGAAGAGAAAGTAAAATCAAGTTGGCTTACTAGAATCACTAAGGCCAATTAAAACAAATACTACCCAAGATATTCATCCTTATGTATGTCTGAAAGATTCTATAACAAAAATTTCAAGTGTTATTTCAATATTCTTGATGATATTTTCTTGAAATACTAAGAAAATCCATAAAACTCCCAGCATGTTTCTTCTCTATCATCTTAAAATACTAACAGCTAACAAGGTTTTATCTCCAGGTCAACACAAGTCAGGCTACTACAAGCAAAGGGCACAATGCAGGTACTATAAAGAATGGTAAACAGTAAGAACATCTTAATTATGGGAGTATATTTTAAATTCCATTACTGTTTTTCAAGCATTTTAACAGTTAGCAAAAGGGATGAGGTTCTTCTAAATACAACTCATCAGCAAAACAAGATTCAACCAACACATACTTACTTGGTATGGGAAGCACAACAGAAGGTGGAGGCTGACCATGTCCTTGAGGAACAGGAAGTCTCATACTATGGCCAGGGCCTGGGCCTGGGCCGGGACCAGGGCCAGGGCCAGGACCAGGGCCTGGGCCTGGGCCTGGCATTGGAGGCATTAACATTCCGGGAGGTGGTGGAGGAGGAAGCCCAGGAGGAGGGGGTGGGAAAGGAATCATACTTGGCAGAGCAACTTCATCAACAACTAGAGGATCATTTCCATGATCAAACTGACAAAGGTCACCAAGTACACAAAATCCTCTTTCTGTAAGAATTAAAATTAAAAAAACAAAAACAAAAACCTTATTACGATCTACTTAGAGTTCAAAGAATAAAACAAATTCCAGAAAACTCAACATCCTAATTTACATTGTAGGTTTTTTTGTAAGAAATCAAAATCTCCTTAGTATTCTCCTATTAATGACCATATAACCTTGAAGTAGAGGCAAGCATTTTCTAAACTCTCTCTGAGAATAGGATATATTGAAATTTTAAAACAGTAGGGTCAAATAGGATAGATACTAAGTAGCTACTATAAGACTAACCAAGTTGCTAAATTTTTATAATAAGAATCAGGTGTGGTGGTGACTCCTGTAATCCTAGCACTCTAGAGGCTGAGGCAGGAGGATTGCAAGTTTGAGGTCAGCCTGAGTTACATGCACTTTTGAGCCAAGTCTGGGCTGTACAGTAAGACTATCATAAAAAAAGGAAAGTGGTTTTTTTATATAATAATAATAAAAATTAGATATTTTATCAAATAACCATTTACTAAAGGTTTGAAAGGAAGGAACAAAAACCTTCAGGTAGATAATTTCATTTCAGTGATCCATTTCATAATATTATTTTAAAGCAACCATTCTTGCTATATATAGTTTTAATTTAAGAAACCTCAAGTAGATAGGAAAAATGACTTATAGTGTTCCACAATAAAATAATTGAAGTTGACAATTGTTCTAAAATATGATAGATATTTTATACCTAGATATAAGATCTATGATATAAGTTATCTAGATAAGAGTTCATGAACATTCCCAACTCTAAAAAATAAGTTTAAGGTTATAAACATGCAAGTTACCCTGATGTGATTACCACACATGATATACATGTACTGAAATGTTACTGTATGCTATAAGCATGTAAAGTGTCCATCAATTTAAACAATATTTTAACATTAAATTTCCACTAGGCACCGTATACAAGGCTATTTGTTGTAGCACTGCTTATAACTGAAAATGCTGGGAAGGACCTATTTATGATAAATAGCTTATTTTCATACTTATAGAATACTAGGTAAAAGCCTTAAAAAACAATTGAAGTTCTTTATGCGTCAGTATGTAGTTATTTTCAGGAAACTCTAATTGAAAAGACACTACACAGTATATGAAAAAACACTAGTATTCATATAAAAAGCAAGTTGAGCTGCTGGGATACGCCCAGGCAGTGTCTGCAACACTTGCTTTCCTAGCTGGGAAGAGCATTTACAAAAGAGAAGGCAATCTTTACCATCATAATCTCTGCAGCGTCTCTTTGGTGGTGGGTTTCGACCAAAAGAATTGGAAGAGCTATGATTGTTATAGTAATTGGACCAGCTCTCGGTTGTGTTCTCAGAATGGTGCGCAGGTGCAATCACAGTGACAGTGCTGGGAATAGACTGTGCCCCAGAGGAATACTGCTCAGAAGAGTTGGGAGGTGGAGCAGACACAGGCACATAAGAGCTCTCCAGGTCATTTCTTTCACTCTTAAACTTTGATCTTTCCCTGTGCTCTGTTTTAGAGACAAAAAGAAACAAGAGATGAAAAGGTCACGTTTATGTACTTAAGCCACATTTACCTAAGAACAGCAAGGCTAAGAACATTAGCCTAAGTTTTCTGAGAGATCCACAGCTTAAACACACTCACTAGTAATATATTCTAAAAGCAGAAACGTCACCACTGCACATTTATCTCAATCAACTTGTGAAAAGCAATGTTTTACAGCAGCAACATCAAGTACATCCACAGGAGAAGGGTCAGCTTCTCCACTGGGATTTTAGGATTTTTTTTTTTTTTTGTCTTTTACATTTTATAAACATTGGGCACCCTTATTATAGCAAGTCAATTACCATCAGAGAAAACAAAACAAAAAGCAAAAGAAAGCAAACTTTTTACTTAAGTGATGTTGTGACTGATTAGAAGACATTTGTATCAATTTTAAAAATTATTTATTTAAGGCTGGAGAGATATGGCTTGGAGCATTGGCTGATCTTCCAGAGCACCCATATGGCAGCTTACGACTGCCTGTAACTCCTGTTCCAGGGGATCTGACATCCTCACACAGACAGGCATGCAGGCAAATCAACAATGTACATAAAATAATGTTATAATTTAGGAATAACCTTGAAGCCCTTGACTCCAGGGGTGCACAAGATTAGCACTGTCGGGGCTGGGGATTTAGCTCAGTGGTAGAGCGCTTACCTAGGAAGCGCAAGGCCCTGGGTTCGGTCCCCAGCTCCGAAAAAAAGAACCAAAAAAAAAAAAAAAAAAAAAGATTAGCACTGTCTCCATAAGAAGATCAATATCCAGCCATCTCTCCAACTTGTCAAACAAGCCTTCTGGGGCTGATGCCTACTCACCAACGTTCCTATTTGGATCCCGGTCTTTGCTGCGGCCCCTGCTCCGGCTTCTACTCCGACTCAAGCCTCGGCTCTTACTCCTGCTCTTGCTCCTGCCCCTTCTCCAGTCATACTTCTCCCGGTACAGCTCGTTCCGCTCATAGTACCGCTCATAGTCTCTCCACTTGCCATCTTCTCTTTTCTTCTCACGTGTCCTATAATACACAGATATAAAAGCCATATGTAGACTCTAGAAATGAGATCTGTGCACAAGTCCAGAGGATAAAATACTCTCTTTACGTCACCACAATTCATACTGTCTATTTTCGAATGTCTCAAGACTACCACTAATTCTTCTAACCATCATTAAAAGAGGGAAGGGTTTTCCCACTTCAAGTACACAGGGTAGGGAGAAATGAAAAAGAAGAGGTGAACCCAAAGTATGAGAGAAAGAAGATTAGAAGGAGAAAGTGGGGGAAAGCTCACAACAAGTCTTCCTAAATAAAGTCCACTTGCTGAACACACACCAAACTGTATCCTTTGGCAAGTGCTAATGTGGACAATTGTAATATCGCACACCCCTAAACAAATGGAACACTGCATTACAATTCTCTGAGGAGACTGCTCCCACCCCTGTGCTCTTGGGGAAAGCAAATAATGACTGTTTATAAAAGACACAGGAGCTAAGACAATAGCAAGACAGAATAGGAAGAAGGTAACAATCTCACCTCAGTGCTTTAGAGAGGGTTTAAGGACATAGATCATGAATACTAACTAACTCTGCATACTTAAAAGTAGCTTTCAGTAATTTACTACTCAGAGACAAATACAAACCTTCGCTCACTAGATTCTGAACGACTCTTCTGGGGACTAGGATATTTCTTCTTTCTAACATCTCGTTCTTCTTCTGCTGGCTCTTGAAATACCTGTAAGATTTGTTAAAAATAAGAGCAGTTCCTCTCTAAGTTACAAACTTAGCCATCTGCTAAATCTTTCTAAGATCCTGCAAGAGAGGATGTAAATAAGTATATGAATACTGTGGTCTAAGCCAAGTGTGACCCCAAACACTTGTAATTCCGACACCTAGCATACCTGAGACCCTGTCTTAAAACTAAAAAACCCCAACAGTTTCTCAAAAAAAAAAAAAAAAAAAAAAAAAAAAAAAAGGATAAACACTCAAGTTAAATTGTTTATTCACAGACTGTTATAAGCATAGTCAACATGCTGTTTCCAAAAGTCAGAACAGGAAAAGTAAAAAGCAGGCTCACATTATTCAAAGCAAGGCATGTTACTGGCTGTGGTTGTCCAGTCCTATGATTAACACAGAAGGATTGTAATGTTTGAGGTCAGCAGGCCTATACCAAGGCCCTGTCTTTAAAAACAAAGTTAGGTATAGCAGTGAGCACCTGCCATATCCACATCTGACAGGATGAGGTAGGAGACTGCAGTAAGGTTAAGGCTGGCCTCGGAACTTAGTGAGTTTTGGACCCCCAGAGCTATACAGCAACACTATGTCTAAAATCAAAATATTATAATATGTATTTTTTAAAAACAAGCATGCCAAGTTTGATGTTACTTAAAGCAGATAATTCTAGTATAAGAAGAGAGTAAGGACATCAATCTCAAAACTGTGACAGGAAAACTAACAAGCATTGGATACCATACAGTAAAGCAGTTTATAGCTTCATTTCAAAAATATAGGCAAGCTGGAAATGATGGTACACACCATTAATCTCAGCACTGGAGAGACAGAGGCAAGTATGAATTCCAGGCTAGCCTGATCTACATATCAACCTCTAGAACAGCCAGGGGTACACAGAGACACTGTCTCAAAGTAAAAAAGAATACATAAAAATTAAAAATTTAAAAATAAAAATAAATTAATCAAGTTTGGGCTGAGTATGGTGGTGCAAGCATTTAATCCAGATTTGAGAGGAAGAGCCAGACAAACAAAGCTCTGTGAATTTGACCCAAGATCCTGTCTCAAAGAAACAAAAAATAAATTAGTTTTGGCCAGGTGTGTTAATATGCAAAAGCAATTATAGCAAGTATTTGGAAACGAAGGATCATAAATTCAAGGCAACCTTGAATATTCTGAGACGACTCCTAAAAAAAAAAGTTGGAGAGTTCAGAGCCTAGAACATACAAATGAATCAAATCTGTAAGAACTAAACAAATTTCCAAATAATGGAGAAGCTCGTTCATTATCAAAATCAGGAAATGAATGAATGGACCAGAAGGTAATAATTTAATAAAATGCACACAGCATAATAATGGCTGCCACAATATGGCAACCACAAGGCATCACCAAGACTACAGACTCATCCAACTAGATTCAAAAGTCTGTTTCTTCTAGCAATTTACAAGGAACACAACTGATTTGTTACTCCACTGGGAAACAATAAGCTGAATCTCGATAATAAAAACACCACAGAACAAATAGGGTTTCTTTACAAAATAGTCTTAGAAAAGTTTTGGTAAGAAGAAACAAATGCCATGTGCATCATAGATCATAGCACGCATCTTCTGTTGTTTTTCAGCACCACGATGAGCTGATCAATGGTCCAAATTCTCTTGCCTGTTTCCCTTGTGGCCAATAATCTAATTATAAAAACAACTGACAGTACAATGCAGCTGAGGATCAAAAAGCCAAGAGGGCTAAGTCCTGAGATTTGCTTCAGACCCACTCACTGTAAAAGCCCAACTGTGACTGTGCCGAGCAGGAGCTAAACCATTGAATTTATGTGTATTTATGTGGGGCTATGTGTAAACCACCATTTATACCAACAGCCACAACTAACTCAAACATAAAATGGGGACCAAGAAACGCCAGACACACGTCAGTCAGGAGAGCTCTAGGGCTAGGCTCATATTATCCAGTTTTTGGTTTTCAAATTAGGACTTATTAAAAACATACTACAAATGAAACCTTGCAGTGATGATGGAGTTGCAGGTGTTTGCATGCCCTGACCTGGGTGTTGGGAAGTTCATGAAAAACAGCAAGTGCTCGATCCACTGTGCCTCCATCCCCAGAATTACTTTTGTTAATATTCAAATCAATTATCATTTAAACATTCTTTTTTTTTTAAAGATTTATTCATTTATTATATATAAGTACATGTAGCTGTCCTCAGATACACCAGAAGAGGGCATCGGATCTCCTTACAGATGGTTGTGAGCCACCATGTGGTTGCTGGGAATTGAACTCAGGACCTCTGGAAGAGCAGTCGGTGCTCTTAACCACTGAGCCATCTCTCCAGCCCCCTTAAACAGATTCTTATACATTAGTGGATAACATATAATGACTACAGAAAAAAGTTATTTGCTATGACCTATTCCAAAGATCATAAATTACACACTATATAAAGCACCAGAGAAAATTTTCTGTACACATGCAAGGAAATTTTCCATTTCTGCTACTTAAAAAGACATACCAAGAAGCTCACTAGCCTACTTTTAAAAACTTTTTGAGCCAGGCTCAAAACCCTTGAATCCTACCTAGCTTTTGGGAAATGGAAACAGGAGGATCAGATGTTCAAGGCCACTTTTGGCTGCATGAGACCCTGCCTCAAAAAGTATAAGTTGGGGGCTAGAGCGATGGCACAGGTTAAAAGCACCAGTTGCTCTTTCAAAGGACTTGGGTTTAGCTTCCAGTACACACATGGCAAGTCAAACTGCCTGTAACTCCAGTCCCAGGAAATCCAACGCCCTCCTCTGGCCTCTGAGGGCATTACATCTATATGGTGTAAAGACATAGGTAGGAAAAACACCCATACACATAAAATAAAAACAAAGTTAAAAAAAATAACTGCATATATAAAAAGAAATTATATAGCACTATAGAAGAACAAAGTAAGTGATTATAGTCTCAGCTGATCTTTATTTAAAACAGCCACGGTTTGTTAGATCAGTTTAATTATAAAGCATTTAAGTCAATAAGAGTGCTACAGAGATGGCTCCATGGTTAAAAGTACTGGTTGCTCTTCCAAAGGACCTGAGTTTGATTCCCAGCACCCACATAATGGCTAATAACTACAGTTAAACCTAATTTCTTGGGATCCAATGCTCTCTTGTGGAACTACAGACACACAGTACACAGACATAAATACAGACAAAATACCCATATGCAAAATAAAAGTAAATCTCAAAGAATTTTTAAAGTGAAACAGGTAGGATAAATAAACAACACACAAATCTCAGAAAGAATTCCATACAAAAAGGAACTGAATAGACTATAAGGGGCCCAGCTGGGTAAACTAATAAATAGACAGTATATGGTATGAAAGTAAAATATATTGAAACTAATAATGATGCTATAATTATCTTAACGTGTGAGTGTGTGTGTGCGCGCACGTGTATATGTGTGCAGGTGGGTGTGAGTACAAATGTAGAGGCCAGAGGTCCATGTCTGGTATCTTCCTCTATGGATTGTAGCCTTATTCTTTGAAACAGGTTCTTTTTCTAAACCTGAAGCTCACTGGTAATACCAGACTGGTACCCAGCAAGCCCCAGGCACCTTCCCAGTACAAAGCATGAGGTCTGGGCTAGGGTTTTGTATGAGGGGTCTGTGGGAGCAAGAAGGGGGTGTGAAGGGGGGGGTTAAACTCTAGTCTCTCCAGCTTTTTCCTGAGACAGGGTTTTGTGTATCCCACGTTTCACAAATCCCATGTTATCACCCCTAGATTCACTACATATCCAAGGACAACTGTGAATTTGATTCCTCTGCCTCTGACATGTAAATGATTGGATTACAGGTGTGTGTACCACCACATCTGATTTTATACAGTACAGTGATCAAACCCAAGGCTTTGTACATGTTTGGCCAGTATTCTACAAACTGAACCAAATCTCCAGCTCCCCAAAGAATATTCTTATTCTTAGAAAATGCAAAGAGATGAGGGCCATTATATATGTGACCAATGACTCAAAAAACATTATGATATGGGCATATAATTAAAGTAAATGGAGCAAATCCTCAATAACACAGCTAAGCAGGCATCATGTGAGTGCTGTGGATGCTACCTGGATTAACTCTGATGTAAATTACAATTATTTCTAGGTAAAAGATTTAAAAGTCACTTTGCTATAGAATAAATTCCAGATTTATTTATTTTATCTGAGTACAGTGTTGCTCTCCTAAGACCCATCAGCAAGAGGGCATCAGATCCCATTACAGATGGTTGTGAGCCACCATGTTGGTTGCTGGGAATTGAACGCAGGACCTCTGAAAGAACAGTCATTGCGCTCTTAACCCTAAGCCATCTCTCCAGTCCTGATCTTAAAGATCTTAAAAATATATATAAAGTAAATTTTAAAAGTTAGAAAATGAGGGGTTAGAGAGATAGTTCAGTAGTTAAAAGCACTTGCTGCTCTTTCCAAAGGACCCAGTTCTCAGAACTCATTATGGCAATCACAAATGTCTGTAACTCTAGTTCCAGGGGACCTGTCTAGTTAAGGGTATTATTGCTATAATAAAACACCATGACCAAAAGTAACTTGGGGAGAAAAACATTTATTTGGCTTATGTTTCACCATCACAGCATATAACCCAAGGAAGTGAGAGCAGGAATTCAAAGAGGGCAGGACTGGAGGCAGGAACTGATTGATGCAGAGACTATGGAGAGGTGCTGCTTACTGGCTTGTAAATTGTAGCTTGCTCAGCCTGCTTTCTTATAGAACCCAGGACTACCATCTCAGGGGTAGCAGTACCCACAATAGGCTGGTCCTCCCCTGAATTAATCACTAATTAAGAAAATACCCTATAGGGTTGCCTACAGCAGCATCTAATGGAGGAGGCATTTTTCAATTAAAGTTCCCATCTTTCCAGTGATCCTAGCCTGTGTCAGGTTGACCAGATAGAACAGGATCCAACATCCTCTTCTAGCTTTCTAGTCACCATGCGTGTACTTGGCACAGACATACATTCAGCTAGATACTCATATACAAAAAAATAAACATGCTCTTCTTAGATTTATTTATTTCATATGCATAAATATTTTACTTTCATGTATGAACTGGATTTACAGATGGTTGTAAACTGTCATGTTAGTGTTGAGAATCAAACCAAGTACAAGAACAAGTGCTCTTAACCACTAAAATAACTCTACGGCTAACAAAATAAAAATGATTCTTTTTTTTAAAAAATTGGAAAATATTTGTTCCTGGTACTGAACTAAATAAAGACTATATATATATTTGTACATTTAAAAATGTCTTTTCTAGGGCTGGAGAGATGGCTCAGCGGTTAAGAGCACCCGACTGCTCTTCCAGAGGTCATGAGTTCAATTCCCAGCAACCACATGGTGGCTCACAACCATCTGTAAAGAGATCTGATGCCCTCTTCTGGTGTATCTGAGGACAGCTACAGTGTACTTGTATATAATAAATAAATAAATCTTTAAAAAAAAAAAAAATGTCTTTTCTACATTATTAAATATTACCTGATTTGTATATATAATAAATTATAAATGAAGGCTGTAATATTTTTATATTGGTTCAAACAAGCAATTAGGTTGGTATCTTTTTCTTAGGATTTTTTTTTTTAATTATTTTGTGGGTGTGGGTATGTGTACATGAGTGCAGATGCCCTCAGAGGCCAAAGGCATTGCATCCTCTGGGGCTGGAGTTAAACATGGTTATGGCCACTAGAAGTAGGTACTGGTTACCAAATTCAAGTTCTCTGTAAGAGTACCCTAAAACCTCTTAACTATTGAGCCATCTTTCCAGCCCCTTAGCTTGGTATCTCTAATCATCTTTTTAATACCTTAACAATATTTCTGTTTATATTTCCAATGTTGACAGTGTGGTTAAAAGGCATTTCCCCATCTATGTGACATTATGTTTTCATCCAATTCTCTGTATGTACCCAAACTTTGGAAAAACTCAGAAATCACTGTATTTCTGAGGGCTGAAAAATGGCTCCACAGTTAATAGTGCTTGTATTTAATCAAAGGACTAGAGTTCAGATGCTGGCACCCATGTAAGTGGGGTGTTCTACTCACAACTCTGACCCAGGTCTGAAAACAAAGAAATAGGATTACTAGGGCTTCCTGGCTTCCAGCCTACCTAAGAAAATGCACCTCCAGGTGGAGAGACCCTGTCTAAAAAGGAAAAAAAATGTCTTCCAGGGGTGGACATGATGGCACACCCTACCTTTATCCCTAGCATGGGAAGCAGAGGCAGATGGATCTCTATAAATTCAAGAGAACATGACCTACATAGCAAGTTCACTACATAGCAAGTTCACTACATAGGACTACATAGAAAGACCCTGTCTCAACAAGACAAACAACCCCACAAAAATAATTTCAACTTGCAATTAAGAATCTTGGTGGCAGAATCTAAGAAGTATATTACCTCTTCTTTAATTTCTTCTTTTTCTTGGACTAGTGGTTTTGGCTCAGGTTTAACTGGTTCCAATGGTGGAAGGTAGTTTTTAGTATAAAGACTTTCAAATAGTTTGTCCACAAAACCTGAAGTCTCTGAAGAGAAAAAAAATTTAAATGTTATACAAACAAAACTAGAAAGTTTAAATATTGTTGCCATCACTTTAAAATACAGGAAATCTTTAACACTGCAGTCAGGCTTTAAAACCAAGACTTACCTTAAAGGAAGAAAAATCCACTTCGAGGGGTTTTGTTTCTTTTTAAATTCTTCAGACATAATTGTATGTGTACAAATGATATAAATATAACATTTTGTTGCTTAAGAATAAAAGATTAGAAACAAAGTCCTATAAGAAAGAGACTAACAAAATAAATTATCAAATAGATTATAAAACTTCTCATGACCTACTAAGAATATCAGATGTGAAAGATAAAAACTAATATTTTGTGTTTATCTGTTCAAAGAAACTGAGATGACAAACTGTGTACTATAGGTGAGAAAGAGGCATGTGTAGAAGAGGAAGAGGTAATCTCATGGTATAATCCTACAGTTGGAAAGAATGCACTGCCCACTCAAAGACTGAATTAGAGATGTTTAAATGGGTTGATATCAGTATCTGTGTTTTACTCAACTCCGTGTTTTGGCCCTATTTGAAACTTCCTCAGACAAACAGAAAAAGAGAAACAGGTAATCTTGCTGAAAACATAAATATGAAATCTTCCTAGATTTCCTCTATTTAAGTAACCTTCACTGGTCCTGCCCTACAGAGCACCCACAGGGTACGGCTCAGCGGCAGATGGTTCAAGTCCCACCATAGGGAGGCTGGGTACTGCAAAGGCATCACAAGGGCACTGCTCGTGGTGCAGTTGTTAACACATTTCTAAAATGCCAACTACTTTTACCACAGAAAAAAAAGCATCTTCATACGCATTCTTTTATGCTACTATTTTATAAGCAAACTTTTTTTCAAAATGGTAAAACTGTTAGCTGAAGTGGAACATGGTGGTTTACACCTGTAATACTGTATTCAGGAGGCTTGGCTGGAGGGTCACCCGCCTAGACTACTTAGTAGTTCCAATAGCCTGTGCTAGAATGATGCCCATCCCCATAAGGATAGACGGATTGATAGATGGATAGGTAGATAAATAAATGAATGAATGGATAACACAACCCAGTAGCTAGAGAGACAGCCCATCAGTTAAGAGAGCTTGACTGTTGTTCTTACAGAGGATCCAAGTTCAGTTCCAGATCCTATAGCAGATCACACCATCTATAACTTAATTCCAAAGAATCTGGCACCCTCTGTGGCCCTCACAGGCACCAAGCATGTAAACAGTACATTGACATACATGTAGGAAGAACACTTATACACATAAAGTAAAAATAATGTATAAAAAATTAAAATTGGGGATGTAAGTGAGTGTTTGTCTAGTTCGCAGAAAACCCTGTGTTTAGTCAACAGTAAACCAAGTTTAGTGGTTTGTGCCTGTAACTCCAGTACTTCAGAGGTAGAGGCAAGAAGGTCAGGAGTATCTAGGCAGTGGCTACACAGAGAAATACTGCCTCAAAAACAAAACCAACCAAACAAAAACGATGATCAGAAGTTCAAGGGTCATCCTCCAATACATGACACATTCAAGGATACCCTGTGCTATATGATCCCTACCATCCCTACCAATAAAGAAACAAACATGTAAGAATAAAACTGTTACCTCTTGTAACTGTTCATGTAACTTTATGTAATAAGACTCTTCAAAACCTTTTAAAAGCAACTTCATATTCTTTTGTATTTTCACATGTACTATTTTTTAAATTTGAAAGATAGTTCAATTAAAAAAATTAGGAAGAAAGGAAGGAGGGAAAAAAGGAAGAAAGAAAGGCTAGTGAGATGGCTCAGTGAGTAAAAAGCCCTTACTAACTACCACACCTGCTGACCTGACTCCAATCTCCATGTCCCACATAGTAAGAGAGATCCCACTCCTCAAAGTTCTCCTTTGACCTCCAAATGCATGCTTTGTACACACACACACACACACACGCACGCACACACACAAGCACACACACGCACACACACACGCGCGCACACACACAAATAAATAGATGCAATTAAAAAAAATCTATAAACCAAATACTATAGGTTACAAGTCTCTACTTGCAAGAAAAGGAAAAGCAAGCAAGGAAAAGGCAGATACATTGGCAAATAAGTAAATGGCAGGGATGGCAGGGTGCTACAAATGTCATGCAGAGCTTGCCCTTAACCCCAGTACTCAAGCGGCACAAGGTAGGCAGATGTTTATGAGTTCTAGATCAGCCTGTTTAACACAGTGAGTTCCTGTCCAGCTAGGGATATGTTGTAGTGAGGCCCTTTCTCAAAATATAAGAGAAGGTTTGGGGGTTGGGGGGTGGGGGACAGAGAGAGAGAGCAGAGCTGGGAGGAATAAAGGGTAAATGAGCACATAGGAAAACTGTACACAATGACATCTGAAGAGACCAAAGACAGGAGAAAGAATCTTCCAGGCAAACATAAAACATCTGCGCAGGCTCTAAGTAGGGTCATACTCATTGACATTTGAAGACAGAGAGGTGGGCAGTGTGGTTCAGAAGAGGACTGGACAGGGACAGGGGTGGGAGTGGAGTGGAGTGGAGCAGAAAATACCAAGAAAACAGCAAGGGAAACTTGCAAGCTGTTTCATGAGAGGACTTTGGTTAAAAAGATAAGAAATCTGTTTATTTTGTCAGTCTCATATAGCCCAGGCTATGTAGCAAAGAACAACCCTGATCTTCTGATCCTCCTGCCTCCAACTCCCAAGTGTTGACTACAGGCAAGCGCCACAGGTCCAGTTGAAGAGAAGTTAAAGGTGCAAAAATAAGAGAATCCTAGCCATTTCTTTTTGGATCTCAAGGTGCTCCAGCTTAGGGAGGAAAAAGAACACTAGGTTTACTGTATTAAGAGCAAGAATATGCAGCGTCAGGGCTAGGGAGATGGCTCTGTCAGTGAAACACTGAATCTGAACCTGGAATCCATGGCACTTATTTGCAGTGGAGAAGGAAATCTCTAGGGCCTGCTAGCCAGCCAGGCTTAACCTACTTTGCAAGTTCCAGACCAATGACATAAAATCAGAAAAAAAGACAGAAGGCTCCTGAGAAATGACATGCTTTGGATGGTCTGTTTCCTACAAGAACATATTTATACCACCAGGCATGTGGAAACACAGACACGGACATGGACACAGACACCTGCGCGCGCGCGCGCACACACACACACACACACACGCACACACACACACACACACACACTAGGAAGCAGCTTTAGTAGCCTTAAACAGTTATCTCTTGAGCATCAGTTAGCTAAGAACTGCCCCAAAGCGCACACACACACACACACACACACACACACACACACACACACACACACACACACTAGGAAGCAGCTTTAGTAGCCTTAAACAGTTATCTCTTGAGCATCAGTTAGCTAAGAACTGCCCAAAGCTGCCAAGAATCTACCAAATATTAGAACCACTGTCTCAATACAGAGAAGAAGCAAAGGACAGGAAAAACCTGTCCTTCCTAAACACACAACAAATATGAATGGGCACACTGACGAATTCAAAGGAGCCTGCCTAATTTACTGTAATGTTTATACCTGTCTCACTTCAGAAGCACATACAATCAGAATGATACAGAGATTAGCTTGGCACTGTGCAAGGGAGGTTTGCACACAAATTCCTGAAGTGTTTTCCCCTTATGCTATACCTTCATCAAATTTGGTTGCGTTGCTCTGTTGTCTAAGGCAGGGTCTTGCCCAGTAGCTCCGTGACTTAGAATTTCCTACACAGCCCCAGGTTGACCTCCAACTCCTGCCCCAGCCTCCCAAATTTTGGGATTACAGGTATGTACCAGTCCCACTGGCTCTTTTCAGGAAGTTTTAAATTAAAAATATTTACCTAAAATACTTGGTTGAAGGCCCACAACAATTACCTTTTTGTAAAAAGACATCAAGTTGGTCAGCACAAAAGGCTTTCAATTCCTTCTCAGGTTTGTCCTTCTTGACCAGTGCTACAACATAGTTGGCTAGGGCTGAAGGGTCAGCATCACATCTAGTCAAACAAAGAGAAAATTAAAATCATGAAACATTGTGAACAGTGATGTAAAGACATTACCCATATTTTCGAAAATCAAAGACCAAAGGTTTAAACTGACTGCAAACACAGGCAGTTATCATAACAAACAGTACACAAAAAGTGAGATTTTCCCTTTTCTGCTTGGTTTTTTTTTTTCCTTAAATATTTAGTTTACCTATTTCCAAGGTTCTGGCAATACAAGAACATTGAATCAGTACATTTATTTACTTTCTCAGAAGTAACAGAGAAAGGGTCACCCCCAAACTGATGCCACAAACAACATCCCCGGGAACTGTGTGTTTCCTGTGAGCAGTGAGGAAAGGCAGGGAAGGGAAAATGATGAGACAGACTATTCCTCTTCTCAGAGTAGCTTTTCCAAGAGCCTCAAGGACCAGCACCCAAAACTGGCTACTCAGTCTACCACTAACCTCTCCTCCCTGTCCTTAGCCATGGCTAGCTTGCTTCATGGCCATAAGCAAAGAAAAACCTCAAAGAACTAGAAACAAGTATACAAGTACTCGAAAGGCAGCTGAAGAACCTTCATTTGCTTACTCAAAACCCACCTCCTATGCCAGATCACATGATTCTGACTTGCTGACTCCTGACAAATCTGCCAGAACTAACGTCTGATCTTAAAAGTTTACATTTATATATATATGTATATACATACACACACACATATATATGTGGGGTCATATGTATATATTTTCAAATAGACTAGATTTCCTAATACATGCATATGTAAGTAACATATTTAAGTATCCCATGTAGCTTCAAAGAGTTATTTGGGTTGTTTTATTTCTGAATCAGGGTTTCACTGGTCTAGAATTTATATGTGGCCTCCAATCTGTTATGCTCCTCCTGCCTCTGCCTGCTGGAATTAGAGGTGTGTGCTACCATGCCTATTTCCTATCAAGGTAAAAATGAACATTCTGGATAACAGTAAATTAATCATCATGCAAGCAAAGTGATCAAATCCTTATAAAATGCTATTCAGTATAGTCTTGTTCTATAATTCTTAGTCCTCCTTTGTCAAACAGAAAGTTTAAGACATTTCAACCTATGACTGTCAATCATATTTTCTAACAAAAGAAAAACTAGCACCTCTACTTCAGAAGTGGTAACTCATACTTATAATTCCCAGGATTGAGTTCAATAACATACTGGGCCAAAGAAACCCTATCTTAAAACAAATAAGCAACTAAACAAAAGCCTACGCTTTAGTAGAAGAGCAAAGCTTGTTTTCATTGCTCACTGCCAACAGCACTATGTTAGGAAAGGCTGGTCCTGTAAAGCCTGTACACCTAAAGGACTGGGACACCAGCTTATTGGTAAAGTGCTTAAAGCATAAGCATGAGGACCTAACTTTGGATCACTGGTCAAGCAGAGACAGATCCCCAGAACTTGATTGTCACACAATAGAGCCAATCAGTGAGTTTCAATGAGAGATGAGGTAGAGGCAGGCAGAGGAAAAAACACTCGATGTTGACCTCTGGCTTCCACATACACACACTTACACAGAGAGATGCCATGCACCTAATTCTAAAGAGAGACAGACTATGAACCTAATTCTAAAAAAGAGAAAAATGTAATCATTCTCAATTTATAAAACTCAGAGGTAATTTATACAATCAGAAGCAAGGGTCAAAGTGTGCTAAGAATATGTATTATTTGCATATTACAAAAATACACAATTTCTGTTTTTAAAGATTATATAAATTATATATAATTGATATATTAAAATTTATTATATAACTGTACCTGTCTTCAGACACACCAGAAGAGAGCATCAGATCTCATTACAGATGGTTGTGAGTCACCATGTGGTTGCTGGGAATTGAACTCAAGACCTCTGGAAGAGCAGTCAGTGTTCTTTACCGCTGGGCCATCTCTCCAGCCCCACAATTTTCTTTTTAATTAAAAACTATATTATGGCTGGAAAGACTGCTCAGCAGTTAAGAGCCCTTCCTGCTCATATAGAGGATTCAAGTTCTGTTCCCAGCACTCATATCATGCAGCTCACAATCATCTGTAACTCCAACACTAGGGGATCCAAGGCTCTCTTCTGGCCTCTGTGGGCACTGCATGCATGTGCACAAACCTATGCACAGACACTCACCATACACACAATTTTTTAAAGAAATAAATCTCTTAAAACATATTGCCTTTTGGGGAAGTATAGACAGATTATTTAGCACAAGCGCAATTTTAACTTATATATATATATATTTTTTTTAAATTTAAAATGATTTTAATTTTTTTTCTTTTCTTTTTTTTCAGAGCTGGGGACCGAACCCAGGGCCTTGCGCTCGCTAGGCAAGCGCTCTACCACTGAGCTAAATCCCCAACCCCATGATTTTAATTTTTTATTTTTTATTTTATTTTTAAATTTTAAAATAAAAATATGAAGATATATAGAGATAAGATAAAATAGTTGAATTTGCTAAATAAAGACATCTTAAGGAATCTCATCATATACATACAAAAAGCAACATGTGAGATGATAATAATCAACTTGTCTGTGGTAATAATTTGAAAATAAATAGATATCAAACATCATGCTTTAAATATAACAAAAAACAAAACTAAAGGGGCTGGAGAGATGGCTCAGAAGAGCATTGGATGCTCTTCCAGAAGATACAGGTTCAATTACCAGCACCCACATGACAGCTCACAACTGTGTGTAATTCAGTTCCAAGGAATCTGACATACTAATATAGACACACGTGTACAAAACACCAATACATATAAAACAAAAATAAACATGTTTAAAACAGTATCAACAAAACCCTAAACAGTGGTTATATGCAGTTTTATCTTCAAAAAATATTACACAGGACATGCTATTGCATAACTGCCTTAAGAGACGTGTAGGCAATTCAACTTCATCTAGTAAAACAGGGCATCTACTGCTTTTCACATAAAGGAAAGAAGGGAAACAATCCTACTTCTTCACTGCCACAGAAAACTTGGCTCTTAGATAAGGGTGCTCTCCTTGTTTAAACATTTACGTGTGTACTTGTGTGCATGTTTACATGGAGATTAGAGGACAGCCTGTGACAATCTCTTCTCCCCTTCCAACACATGGGTCTGGGAACTGAACTCGGGTCATAAGCCTCGACCTTTACCTGCTAAGCCATTCTACCAGATAAGGATATCTGCTAAGCCAGATAAGGATATTCTCTAATACTCATTTAAAAAAAAATAATACAAAAGGACCAAAGAAATGATTCAATGGCTAAGACCGTGTATTTCTTTTACAGAGAACCCATAGAAAGACTATAGCCATCTGCACCTCTAGTTCCAGGGTATTTAACTCCTATTCTGGTCTCTGCAGGTACCAGGTGTACAAGGACACAGACACACACACACTGTACACATACACACACACACATACACACATATGTACAGGCAAAATATTCATACTCATAAAATATTTAAATAAATAAATATGGCAGAAAATGGTAATGTTATTTTTCTGTGCTGTTATTAAAACCTTCAGAGTTTTATGACCTGACAAGCATAATTATGAGTAAGAATATAAAGCCAGATGTGATGGTTTATACCTTTAATATAGAGGTAGATGGATATCTGTGAATTCAAGGCCAACCTGGTATATATAGTAAGCTCCAGTATAGCCAGTGCTGTATAGAAAGACCCTATCTCAAAAAAAAAAAACAAAAACAAAAACAAAAACAAAAAAATGAAGTTTCTAGTCAGAAACAGACAAAATATCTAGTTACTGGGTTTAATAATCCCAAGTGCCTTTTACATAATTTACTATACCTAAGGACAAATAAATGCAGAATTGGGCTGATTCTGATGAAACACATTTTAGGGTGATTGAAACAGTTGCCAATATGTAGCTCACACTGTCTGGATCTCACAGTGTAGCCTAGGCTGGCTTCAAACTTGGAACTGTCTTTTGCTTCAGCCTTGTTAGTGCTAGGCTTATGGCTCCCAGCACTCACACGACAGCTCACAACTGGCCATAACTATAGTTCCAAGGGATCTGACACCCTCACACAGAGACATACATGCAGGCAAAACACCAATGCACATGAAATAAAATAAAAAAAATTTAAAATAACGGACAAAACCCCCTAACATTAAAATTACAAATCTGCAAGGAAAAACTAAGTACTCCACTCAAAAGGCCTAGTAAGATGCCTCACTGAGTAAAGGCCTTTGCTGGACTGAGTTCCAGCCTCAGTATCCACACGGTGGAGAGAACTGTGACTCCCTCTGACCTCCATATGTACACAATGGCACTGGCATACCCATATAAACAACACACAGGAAATGCATGCACACATGATACACAAATATAAACACAAAAAAATGTTTAATTTTTAGGCAGAGTCTACCTTTGAAATAAAATTAGGCTATAACTCTATGCACGTAAAATGTTTTTTATGTCACATATACTTTTCTAGTGTATGTCTACAAGACAAATAAATATTCTATAAGCCTCAATCAGTTTTAACTGAACTAAAAATCAACAAAAGAAAATTTCAAAAACAGTGTGTTACTAATACAAGGACTCATTACAACTCACATATAATGTCAGATGTTTTAATGATCTTTAAGTTATCTTTTAAAACAAAACCAGTTACACAACAGACCTGTTGGCATAGACCTGATGTCCCATCTACCTGAGAGGCTGAGGCAGAGAGATAATTTTGAGGCATTCCTGGGCTATAGGATGAACTAACAGCCTAGGCAATGTAGTAAAACTCTACCTCAAAACTAAAAAGCTGTGGAAATAACTCAGTGGTAGAGTGCTTGCCTAAATATTGACCTACAAATATCTAGAAGGTCCTCAATTTGAATTGTTTTCTCTTTTGATGAATTCTCCATTTGCAGACATTACTACCTGTAGAGCTAACATACCAACTTCATATTTATTACTAATAAAATAATTCCCAAATGAAAAAGTAAAGGTCCTACCTGGACACTGAGCCAAGACACACTAAAAAGCCATTGCTGGCATTTGCTTCAGGAGTAAGACAGAGACTACTAAACCTTCAAGCAAAACTCTCATTTTTCATAACATGGGTTTGATTTTAATTTCTTAATTCACATTAAGATAAGGCCACTAATAAATGTGCTAACAAATCATGAGGGAAAAGACCTCATAATCCTAAAATTCACATTTACTAAAAACTAGACAGAGAAAACAATGGTAAACCCTGAAAATATTTACATATTAAAAAAATCTGTTTATTATTTAAAAAAAAAACAGTATTACTTCCAACCAATGAAAGAGAAGAGGAGAAGGAAGAGGAGGAAGTGGTGGTGATGGTACTGGTCATAGTAATCAGGGAAACCACTCCTACTGCCAGAGATATATGAAGTATTTAGGCATGCACAGTGATGGCCATAAAAGTAATACACAAATATGAAAATGCTTTCCTGATGTAATGTCAATTAGAAATCAAGCTAGAAAATTTCAGTGAGTAGTTACAGCCACAAAGCTCTTACATAGAGGGAAAATTGAAAATAAACACTAATCATTTTTTATAATGCAATAATAAAGGCTTCACCTCTTAATACTCTCACATTGGGGATTAAGTTTCAACACATGAATTTTGGGTGACATCAATATCAAGACCATAGATAGCATTTTCCTCTTACTTCCACTCTTTCTTGAGAGAGGGTTTCACTACATAGCCATGGCCAATATGTAGAACAAGCTAGCCTCCAACTACCAAGTGCTGGGATTAAAGAAGTGCACAGCTTTCTTGAGACAGGGTCTCACTAGGCAGCTCTATCATGGAATGCACTATATAGACCAGGCTGGCCTAGAACTCATATTTTCCCTGCCTCTGCTTCTTAAATGTCAGGACTAAAGGCATGCTTTACTACACACCTGGCTTTATCTTACTCTTAATTAGGGGTTTCCATGAAAGTAAATAGAGAAGAGATAGGGGTTGGGATTTAGCTCAGTGGTAGAGCACTTGCCTAGCAAGCGCAAGGCCCTGGGTTCGGTCCCCAGCTCTGAAAAAAAAAAATTAAAAAAAAAAAAAATCAAACCAATTAAATAGAGAAGAGATAATTCCCACAATTGTTTTTGGTTTTGGTTTAGATAATATTCATAACGTGCATATCCATCTGTCAGTTCCAAATGCCATTTTGATACTTGAACTGTGCATTCTTGAACACTAATCATCCATTAAATACATGCTCAAAGTAAAATTAGCAAAAAATAAATCTCTTTTTATGCTGGAACTCAAACCCAAGGCCCTCTGCCTTACTAAGCTACAACCCCTCGCCCCCCAGCCCAAACTTATTTTTCTTATAAAAGCAGCTTCTGACTTCTACCCTATAGCTATTGGGCCAGGAAGAATGAAGTCAGACATATTTAGGAAGCAGATCAAGGACATAAGAACAAATGTGCTCTCAGTATACCAAAATGTGTCAAGTCTTTGGCAAAATAACTCCTGTCCAATTAGCCCATGAAAGCTGCCTTAAACAAGATTCACGTCATTTTATTTGCACACAAATTTTGTTAAGCCACCAGTATACTTTTTTTTTTTTTTTTTTTTGGTTCTTTTTTCGGAGCTGGGGACCGAACCCAGGGCCTTGCGCTTCCTAGGTAAGCGCTCTACCACTGAGCTAAATCCCCAGCCCCGCCACCAGTATACTTTTAAAAAATTATGAATATTTCTCCTTCCTAAGAATGTAGTCTCAATTTACCAGAAGATCAGGCCTAGTGGCCGCTAGCTAAGGTTTGCTCTCAACTGAGCAACTGCAGTAATAACTAGCTGGAGTGTAATGTCCTAAAAATCACCAGCCTACTCCAGTGTGTAAACCATACTTACCATGACTATTAGACCAAAAAATATAAACCAATAAGATAATCCTATTCAGGCAGATGGTAGCAGTACACGCCAGCACTCAAGAGGTCAATATATGAATGAGTTCAAGGCCGACCTGGTCTACAGAGCAAGGATAGTCAGGAGTACACAGAGAAACCCTGTTTCAAACCCCCCACTATCACCGCCAAAAAAGAAAAGAAAAAAAATGAATCCTACTCTTGAAGTTTTTGTTGCCCTTTCCATAATATTTTAAGGTATCAATCTATCTCCTATTATAGTTTGATAGACTCTGAAATGGTAAGAACGCACTGAAATTACATGCAAAGTCCATGACTTTTGCCAGCAACTCCTGTTCTTACTTATAGAATAGCAATGTGTTGCTATAACTCACAGAAACTACAAGTCCAGGACTTTGACTAGCAGCTCCTATTCTTATAGGATGGCAATGAGTCACTGGCTGTGACAAATGAACATTTGTTAGATAGCAGTGCTACCCAACATTAATAAGCAAAATATCTGCCAAGCTTAGTGTACCTTCACAAAGCACTTCTGACAGTCTGCATCAGGACCACACTATATTTGTGAGGTGGGTAAAAGGCTAATATTTAGGAAAACAGATTATTTCTCCATGATCAAAATGAATCAGATAGTAAAACTAACTGCACTGATTCACACAATATTCTATCATAATACACAGACTGAAGCAACTGTCCAAGGAGTTTACAGTATTAAAAACATACACCTACAGGATATAACCTGCAATCAAAACAAAAATATGGCAGGACTGTAAGTTAGTTCAAGGCCATTCTGGGCAACAGAATCTAGGCCAATATGTGCTATATAATAGACTTGTTAAAGACAAAAAGGCACATGTTTTTAATCCCAGCACTTGGAAGGCAAAGGCAAGAGGGTTTCTGTATGTTTCAGGCCAGCCAGTCTATACAAAAAAACCCTGTCTTGAAAAATCAAAAGAAAGAAGAAAGCAAAGAAAGGAAGAAGGAAAGAAAGACCGTCTGACCAAGACAAATTTTTACAATAAGTCAAACAAGAAGCAACAAATATTTACAATTTCCCTTCACAATGCTGGGGATAAAGCTTGGTAGTTAAACACACACACACACACACACACACACACACACACACACACACACACACGAGTAATAATTTTTTTCATGAGTAGTGATTTTTGATAGACTGATGCCACAACACCCCAATTTATGCATAATCCCTACATGGTTTCTCTGACAACAATATCTACAATGTACTTTTTTTTTTCTTTTTTTCAGAGCTGGGGACCGAACCCAGGGCCTTGCACTTGCTAGGCAAGCGCTCTACCACTGAGCTAAATCCCCAACCCCTACAATGTACTTTTTTTAGTTGGGCCTTTTTTTTTTTTTTTTGTCTATTCTTATTCACTTTCCATCCCAATATCAATGCCCCTCTCCTCCCAGTACCCCCTTATGTAGACCCTTCCATGTCTACAATTCTTTATAGGTAAAGAAAAAAATAAGGATTTTACATAAGATCTGTTATTCTTGGCTGTCTTTAACTTTTGACCTGGTTTTTCCTCCTCTTTTAGCGCACTGCCATCAGAAATGGCAGTAGTGGTCTTTCCCCAGCAAGCAGTTATTCCTTCCAGGGCTAGACATAGCTCAGCTCACTGGCTGCTCTTCTACAGGACCCTAGATGGCTCATAACCACCCGAATTCCAATTTCAGAAAACCCAATACCTTATCTAGCCTCCATGGGCACAAGGCACATATATAGTGCAGACACGCAGGCAGGCAAAAACACCCATGCAATAAAAATTAAGCCTAAAAAAAGTGTAAGAGGAACAAACTCATGTGCTCAGACACAGTGCGTTCCAACCTAGTCACTGCAACTCCATTATCTCGAAGCCTGGCAACTGCTCTGAAATGCTATGTTGTAGTAACATGTCAGTCTGCCATGACAGTAAATTTACAAACACAACCCACATTAGCATATCATTTATTATGTTTTCAGGATATCTAAACAAAAAGTAATCTGCCACAACAGTGTACCAAGAGTGAAATGGCATTTGCATATATTATTTTTGGTTAACATCTTGCTTTAAAACCAATACTATAAGTTAAAAAATAAAACTTTATCTCAAAGTCTAGACACTTACATTGTTAAAGTCTAAGTAGTAATGTTAATTTTCTTAAAGTTTTTTTGAGACAGAGTTTCTCTGTGTAGCCTTGATGTTATATAGACCAGGCTGGCCTCAAACTCAAAAGATTCACCAACTTGTGCCTCCAGAGTGCTAGGATTAAAGGCATGGGCCACCACCACCCAGCTCATAATTTAAGTGTTAACACTAAGTTCAAGTAAGCTTTTATTTGGTTGGTTGGTTTTCTTATTTTGAGACAAGGTCTTCATAACATAGTCCTACCTAGCCTGGAACAATGTAGGCCCGGCTGGCCTGGAAATCATGGCAATCCTCCTGCCTCAGCCTCCAGAGGGTTGCACTAGCTTTCAAATATTCATTTCATTTTTTTTGAAGATTTATTCTTATTATATTTTTTAGTTCTGTGTTGCTTCATATATCTTATGTGGTATACACATGTGAGTGCTGGGGCCCTCAGCAGCCAGAGATATTAGATCTCCTGGAACCAGAGTCACTTTACTAAAGACTGAAGTCACTTTACTCGGGTTCTGGAAACCAAACTCAAGTCCTTTAGAAGAGCAGCAAATACTCTTAATCTCTCAAGCTACCAAGTATTTATTTTAAAATGTATTTTTCATTCAAGATTATAGAATAATTAAAATTTTCAGACCAACAAAAAAAAATTTACCCTAATGAACACATCATAAGTAAGACAGCATTCCTACATGACATTTACCTTAAGGAGAAAAAGTACTAGCTAGCACCTTTATTATCTAGTAAAACATTCTAAAGAAAAAAAACTAAATAAAAGAGTTATGATGTTAAAGTTGTTACTGCCTATCCTAAGACATAAAACATACACTTAATATTTTTAAAAGAATCTCTACCAACCAACAGAAATGGGAACTTATCAGGGGACTTGAGAAGATGGGCTGGGGATACAGTTCAGTTAGTCAAACACTGACTGGGGTGGCCCTGGGTTCCATATTCTACAATGTAAGAAAAGGCAAGAGGACAGCGGGTGTTCAAAACAGACATGCATACAGACTTTTCTCCTTTTTCTTCAGCTCTTTCCACGTATGGTAAATAGACCTAGTTCTTATTTCCAAACTGCACATCACACTTCATTTCCATATTTATGTCCTAAAATTTTTCACTGTAGAAAAAAAAATGACGAAAATATCCTTCTTCCAAACTTTTCAAGTATGTACAGAGGTCATTTCCACTGTAACTGGACTAGCTACCACTCACCTAAGAGGCTTTTCTGCACACTTACTCATTCATTCATTCATTCATTCATTCATTCATACCCATGCTGCACTCATGCAAACAGCCCTTCAGACATCCAACTTCCCACTGCAGTCTTCTTTACAAACATGTCTGCACAAGAGTAACATATTGGCCTATAACTAGATGATCCTCCTCCTGAGGGGCCTTTCCATCCCCCAAAACACAAAGTAGCAAAACTAAGACAAAAAGTTAAGCCAATTTCTAAGGGGACTGAGAAACTAATAGATGACTGGAGAAGCAAACTCGACAATGTCTCCCAACAGCCTCAACTTTATACCTCCACAACTCCGGGGCTATTTCCATTGAAAAACACTCATTTAAAACTAAAAAAAAAAAAAAAAGACTAATATGATGTTATGAATCAAGGCCCGACTAGAACCCTCCTTGGTGGTGGGGCAATGAGAAAGTAACTAAGAAACAGAAATTAAAAGGGGGCAAGACATGCTTCTTTCCCTCCCATTAGGCTTCCCGTGCTCTCTCTTCAAAGAACCAACTAAAGACTAGTCTCTCCTGCCTTCTACCCTTTCTTCCCCACAAGACTATGCTGGAGGCTAGGTATACCCAAGAATCCCCAAATGCTCCACACAGCCTTTACTTTCTTAAAAGTTATAAAACAAAAAGTTTATCCCTCTGCTGTCCCTGTCAAGTCTCTCGACATCTGTACAACTGACCCAAAATACCTTAAGAGGACAGGTCTCTCATTTTCCTTGCCCCCCAACAGTCACCCTACACCCCAATTATAGTAGCCCTGTCATCGCTCAACAATGTTTACAAAGATCCTTATTTATTCTTGTGCCCATTTTGCTCTAATACCTGTATCTTAAAAAATAGATATTACAAGTATACCTGCTTCTACCTCAGCATCCATACTACACACTAGTTAGTCCTGTCAACCCTCAATTAACATAAAAATCTCGAGTCTCTCCCCCAACATCCCATGGTATTTAAAATCATCAATTCTACCGCCAACTCCTCAAGAACACCTTTAAATCCTTTAATTTCCTTGCTCTCGTACCCAGGAGCTCTCCAATGATTTATCAAAACCCTTCCATGCCCCCATACCCACTTCAGCACTCGGTCTTTCAAATCCTTTAATATTCTCTCACCCATTGGAGCTCACGGCTAAGCTTCAGGACCCCCGCTCTCCCTCTCTGCCCCGGTATTCCGAGCAGGCCCTCGACACCGGGCTCCTAGACACTGTTTGCAAAGTCCTCCTGCCCGCTCTGCCGTCCCACACCTCAGCTTTCACATTTAAAAATCCCTCGACAGTCGCGCCACTCGCCTCAGTTCCCGGGTCGCCGTCCTTCAGTCTCCCGCCGGCCTGCAGCCCGGGCCGGCTCCCGGTGTGTGTACTCGGGAAGCCCCGACGCCCGTGCCCAGCCCCTTCCCCCAACACCTCACACCACTGTGGACTTGTACCAGGCGGGCGGCCCGGACTCCCGCCTCCCCTCCCCCACGCCCCCGCGGGTCCCCAACGCCCATGCCGCCGGCCCGGCGCGGCCCGGCGCACTCACATCGGCTCCAGTAACTTGGCCAGCCAGGACTTGAGGGCATCCACATCTTCTATGAGCATGGTGCAGGGAAGGCGGGCTCGGCCGCCGCTCCTCCTAAGGCCCGCCGCGGGTCTCCGCTCTACGCCGCCTCACGTTCCCTCACAGCTCCGAGTGCCCTGACCCACCGGGCATCTTATAGACTTCACCTACTCCCTGGGCCGGGGCCTAACAGGAACTAACCCAAGAGCCCCACTCAACCTAGCCCGGAGGCCCAGGTGGGCGGGAGGTAGGATGAGTGACGGGAGGATTAACCAATAGGCGATAGAGGGCTGCGCGCGGAAAGCCAATCGTAAGGCTCGTTCGCCCCGCCCGCAAGCCGTACCCAGTGAGGGCGGAGGGACCCAGCAAGGTAGGTGGAGAGTTCAGTGAACTCCCGGTGCAAGATGGTATCTTGGAGAAGGTGCTGTGTCTCTTAAAGGGTCCACGACTCCTCTTTTGACCATGCCGCCACCGGCGCCCGCAGTACCGGTGTCTGCTGCTGGGAGTGCCTGGGGGAACCCGGAGAGCCCCTCTTCCTGGTCTCTTCCGCTCGTTATTTCCTGGAAACTCACTCCGGTGTCCCGAAATGACTCAGCTGTAGTAAATCTGCAACACAACGTGCAGTGCGTTTACGTTGGACACATTGCCAAGAAGCAAGATCTTGCTATTTTTTTTACTTCCTTACACACTCATTTTGATGATCGGCGCTCATGCTTCTGATTTTTTGCTGCTAAACTTCAGTTACAAAAATCAATCTCTCTCTCTCTCTCTCTCTCTCTCTCTCTCTCTCTCTCTCTCTCTGTTTTTGTTTGTTTGCGTGCTTGTTTTGTTTTTCTCCGTATAATCCTGGCCATCCTGGAACTGTGGCCTCGAATTCAGATACCTCCCGAGTGCTGGGTTTAAAGGCTAACATCTCTTAATTGAATCTCTAAATTGCAATATTTTTGTTCGGGAGGAATTTTGATCAGGAAGCATCATTTAAAAACAATAATGGGGAAAGTGGGGCATTGGGAAACCTTGTTGGGGTGGGGGAAATATAATGACAGAAAACATGGAATTTGCCAAAAATAAGTAACTGAGTTTTTATTAGATGAGAAATTCTGGCTGGTGTTCTGAAATTAGAGGTTTGGCACTGGTATTAAAATACTTTATTTGGGGTTGGGGATTTAGCTCAGTGGTAGAGTGCTTGCCTAGCAAGCGCAAGGCCCTGGGTTCGGTCCCCAGCTCCGAAAAAGAAAAAATAAATAAATAAATAAAATGCTTTATTTAGGGTAGACTTGGTGACCCCTGCCTTCAACCCTAGCTTGGAGACAGATGCAGGCAGATCTCTGTGCGTTTGAGGCGAGTTCCTGGACAATGCAGAAAAACCCTGTCCTTGAAAAATCCAAAAAAGGCGTATTCAGTAACAAATACAGAAACCGTGTTATGTACTAGAAGTCCTATAGATGGGAAATCCTAGACAACTGAACAGTTTGTGGAGTTATGTAATAATATTTGGAAAATACCCAGTGAGCACACAACTCACAAAAAAGAGGCAGATCATCACAAAATAAGCAGTTGTACTAACTATACTATTCATAGAGCAAGTAGTATCCAACTTGATCTCTATAAAGGGCCAGATGATGGTAAACATTTTGGTTGTGTGAACTTGGAGGCCATTGTTGCAACTGCTCAACATGAAATGAATGGCATGAACCTGGCCACAGATGATCCGTAAACAAGTGATTGTAGCTGTGTTCCAATAGCATGAAATTCTTGTTAAATACAAATGTCAGTTCCATGAAGACTTTCGCATCACAAAATATTATTTTTCATGACTTTTGAGACAGGTCTTGTTATGTAGTAGAACACAGAACTAGCCTGAAATTCGTCACAATTTTCCTGCCTCTGCCAAAAAAAAAAAAAAAAAAAAGAACAACAGAACTAGCTTGGAATTCATCACAATTCTCCTGCCTCTGCCTTAAAAAAAAACAAAACCAATATATGTCAAATCATTTTCAAACATGATTTGTTTTTGTTACTCTTCTACCCTTATTAAGCTTCTTTCTCCCCTCCTATGACCCACCTTTCTGGTGTCAAGACCTCACTCACCCTCAGACAGATCCATGCATATAAATATTAAAAGCTAGGATCCTAATACAAGAGAGAACATGCAATACTTATTTTTCAGATTCTTTGATACCTCACTTAATCAAATAATGTACAGACCCATCCGTTTTCCAGCAAATTTCATTTTATTTGTCTTTCTAGCTGAATTAATTCCATTGTGAGTATGCAGCACGTTTTCATTAGGGACAGCTAGGCTGATTCCATTTCAGAAAGTATTCTTCTTTTCAATCTTTCAACCACTTAAAAATATAAATAGCGCTGGAACCTCACAGGGGCAGCAAGACAGGTGTCAGCAGAGTTTGGCTTTCTGGTGTCTGCTTGACCACCCCTTAGATAATCAAAATGGGAGGTTTATTTACAAATGAGAGGAAAAGCCCAGAGAGATGAACTGCTTTATCCAGACTCACACTACTGTAGGTGGAGCAGAAGTAACCCACAGATGGGTTGGTCTCCCACATGCTGCTGCTTCCTTTTCCCTCCCTCTTCCTCCCCTCCCCCTTTTTATGTTAATCCATGTTTTTCTTTCACTTCAGTGGATGAAGTGTTACCCTAAAAAAAGAGAAAGAAATCATACAAACTTTTAAAAAGAAACCCTGAGGCTGGAGAGATGGCTCAGCAGTTTATAAGAGCACTGACTGCTCTTCCAGAGGTCCTGAGTTCAATTCCCAGCAACCACATGGTGGCTCACAATCATCTGTAATGGGATCCGATGCCCTCTTCTGGTATGTCTGAAAACAGTGACAGTATTCTCACGTAAAATAAATAAATAAGTCTTAAAAAAAAAAAAAAAAAAAGGCAGCCTCTAAGGTCTATCTCTTTATTTAAAAGAAACCCTGATGTAGTCATTGATGCTTACAGTCTCACTTGTGGTAAAGGAGGAAGGATTGGGAGTTCAAGGCCACTGTCATCCATAGTGAATTGATGGTGGTCAGCATGAGCTAGCTACCTGAAACCTTGTCTCAAAAGAGATTCCCAAGAAAATAAATAAGCAAATAAATAATAACCAAAGAGTGACTTGATTAGGCCTAGATGTAATGGTGTAAGTCCACAGCCTGAGCAGGGTGTGACCATCCACGCCTTTAATCCCACCATGGGGCAGCAGAATGAGCCTCAGGCCAGTTTCTTGTCAGGCTACATAACAAGCCCCTGTCCCAAAGCCAAACAACAAGCTGTGTGTACTGCCTCATCCCTTTAACCCCAGCATCGGAAAGCAGAGGCAGGTGGGTCTCTGCTAGTTTGAGGCCAGCCTGGTCTTCATAGGGAGTTCCAGGACACCCAGAACTTCATAGAGAGATTCTGTCTCAAAAAAGAAAATAAAAAATAAATAAATAAATAAAAGCAACAAAAAAGGGGGCTGGAGAGATGGCTCAGTGGTTAAGAGCACTGACTGCTCTTTCAAGAGGTCCTGAGTTCAATTCCCAGAACCACATGGTGGCTCACAACCATCTGTAATTGGATCTGATGCCCTCTTCTGGTGTGTCTGAAGACAGCTACAGTGTACTCTTTTTTTTTTTTTTTTTTTTTTTTTTTTTTGGTTCTTTTTTTTCCGGAGCTGGGGACCGAACCCAGGGCCTTGCGCTTCCTAGGTAAGCGCTCTACCACTGAGCTAAATCCCCAGCCCCGCTACAGTGTACTCTTATAAGTAAAATAAACAAATCTTTAAA